>NC_045732.1:24950873-25179689 GCF_009834535.1 Camelus ferus
GGCAATAGGGTATTCACACACCAAAAAAACAAACAAAGAAAAACCAAACAAACAAAAAAGCCCCAACTAGATCCTTACCTTACACCACTCACAAAAATTAACTGGAAATACCTTTGACTTAAATGTAAGACCAGAAACCATGAAACTCCTAGAAGAAAATATAGGGGAGAAGCTCCTTGACACTGGTCTTGGCAATGATTTATTGTATATGACGCCTAAAGCACAAGCAGCAAAATAAGAAATAAACAAGTGTGACCATATAAAACTAAAAAGCTTCTGCACAACAAAGGAAACAACAAAATGAAAAGGCAACTTACAGAATGGGAGAAAATATTTGCAAACCACACGTCTGATAAGCAGTTAATATCCAAATATATATAAGGGACTCATATAACTCAATAGCAAAAACTCAAGTAATCCAATTTAAAAATGAGCAAAGAATCCAAATATACATTCTTCCAAAGAAGACACACAGATGACCAACAGGCACGTGAAAATGTACTCAGCATCACTAATCATCAGAGAAATGCAAATCAAAACCACAATAAGATAGGACTTCACACCTGTTAGAATGGCTATTAGCAAAAAGATTAGAGATAAATGTTGGCAAGGATGTGGAGAAAAGGGAACCCTTGTGCCCTGTTGGTGGAAATGTAAATTGGTGCAGCACTATGGAAAACAGTACAGAAGCTCCTCACAAAATTAAAAATAGGACTACTAACCTTTCCTCAAAACTGACAAGGTGGTGGAAGTGGAGCAAAACAAACAGATCTTCCACGAGTTCACCTACCTCACTTGTGGACGTCGACCAGCAGCTGGGCAAATCCTATAAGCAGCTGATGCAGTTGTATAGCACCCGGCCCTGGCAGTAGCTAAGTTGGGCCAGCAGGAAGGAGCACTCACTGCTGAAGTGTCTGAGCAAGACCAAGATGGAGGCACTGCCCACGGAGAAGCCTGAGGTTGTGAAATGCACCTGTGGGAAATAATCATCCTGTCCGAGACGGTGGGCGTCTACAACTGCAAGACCTTCAACCAGGTGGAAATCATGATTGGCCACTACGTGGGTGAGTTCTCAATCACCTACAAGCTGCTGAAGCACAAGCCACCCGGGCATCAGGGCCACCCACTCCTCCAGCTTCATCCCTCTTGACTAGCTTGGCCAATAAAGGCACAGACTTCTCTAAAAAATAAACAGATAATAAATAAATAATTTTTTTAAAAATAGGACTACTTCATGATGTAGCAATTCTACCACTTCTGGGTATATATACAAAGGAAATGACATCACTATTTTGAAGAGTTATTTGCACCCCTGTGTTCATTGCAGCATTTATTTACAATAGCCAAGACATAGAAACAGCCTAGTGACCATCCACATGAATGGATAATGACATACATATAGAATATATAGAGAATATTACTCAGCCATTAAAAAAAGGAAATCCTGTTATTTGCAACAATATGGATGAGCCTTGAGGGCACTATGTTAAGTGAAATAAGCCAGAAAAAGAGAAATACTGTATTAAATGCTGTATTATCTCACTTTTATATAGAATCTAATAAAACTAATCTCATAGAAACAGAGAACAGATTGCTGGCTGCCAAAGGCGGGGAGCTGGGGAAGGGCAGATGAGTGAAGGTGGTGGAAAGTATAAACCTCCAGTTATAAGATAAATAAGTTCTGGGGATGTAATGTACAGACAGCATGGTGACTGTAGTTAAAAATACTGTATGGCATATTTGAAAACTGCTAAGAGAGTAGATCTTAAAAGTCCTTATTATAAGGAAAAAATTGTAACTATGTAAGGTGATAGATATTAACTAAACTTACGGTGGTAATCATTTCACAATATATACGTGTATCAAATCATTGTTATACAATGTTATATGTCAACTATATCTCAAGAAAACTGAAAGAAAAAAATTAAACCAACCCCAGGTGCTGCCAGGGGAGTGTCAAACTTTAAACAGCATTTTAATGAATCATTAGTTAGCCCACTGCGGTTATCGTGGCCAAGAGTCAGTATCCGCCAGTGTCTCAGTCTAGCTGTAAAATAATTCTATCCTTCACAGCTACAAAGGTGGTAGCCTACAGAAAAAGCTGCTTAAGGCAAATCTTGAAGAACAAATAGGCATTTTATGTTCATTGTGAATTTAGTAGTGCCAGACATTTACTTGATAGTCAATAAATATTATGTAATTGTTAGTTGCTACATAAGAAAGAAAAATAATTTCTGATTAAATTCTATGGTAGTTTAAACTTTTTTACTTTAGCATTTGTATTACCTGTAAAGTCTTTTGCCAGCATTTAAGATTTTAATGTCTTACTATTTTTGGATTGAGCTCATCTGAGATCTGAGAAGCAAGATTTATTCTTATAGTAACAAAAGCTACCGTTTTTAGATCCTTCTATGTGTTAAGCGCTTTAAGTTCGCTACTTTATCGAATTTCAACAATCACACTGTGTGGCATCTGCGTCATCTCTGACTTTTTGATAAGGAACAGACCCAGAGAGGCTAAATAAGTTGTCTAAAGTCATAGCACTAATAAGGAGAGGTAAACACCAAATCCAGATCAGCCTAACTTCATAGCCAGAGCTCTACAACTACAGCAGATTCTGTCATGCCCCAGTCATACCCTTTGCACTTGTCAACTACTCCATGCTCGCCCACAGCATTCTACCTGCAAGGACTCATGATTCTCCACCTGCACAGGGCAGAACAGGAGTGCTGGGGATTTAACCTCCCAAAGAGCAGTCTTCAGCCAGAAGCGATGAGAATGAAGGATAGAAACCCCTGCTTTCTTACTCTTTAGGTAGTACAATTCGGAAATGTGTTCCAGAAGTCCCCAGAAATACTCACATCCCCACCCCACTACTGATACTTCCTGGGATCACCTTCTCAATAAACCACCTGCATTTAAAACCTTGCCTGAAAGTCTACTTCTGGTGCAACCCAGCCTAAGACAATACCACATTCCCCCACCTTCCTTCCAGCCTTAGTTCAGAAGTAATCTGAAAGGTCACCCAGTTCATTCTTCCACCCACTGCAGTTTTCTACAATATCATCGACAGACAGCCATCAGACTCTGCTTATAGAATTCCAGGAAAAGAGAGCTGAGTATCAGCACGACAATCTATTGTACTTATTATTTCTTATTTGTATCGGGTAGAGCCTCTCTTTCATGTAACTTTAAACTTTTCATTGTAGCTCAGTCCTCTAAAGCAAAGTTATTTCTTCTTCCACTTGCCAACTTTGCACATCCAAAGAGAGCTACCCAATCCTCCCCAAGTCTTGCTTATTCCAATTTTTTCAGTGTTTAATTGTGTAAAGTACCTGATTAAGAGAGAACCAAAACTTTGGAAACACTTTTGAGTTATCTGACATAGACCCTCTTCTTGAAGCAAGGCTAGATTAAGTCATTGAAGACAGATGGTAAAACTATGTAAATATGTGCTCAATATAATTTTTTACACTTTTTTCCCTGGCCACTGCCCAGAATTATGTCCCCCTTCTCCCCCCAACCCAGCTCTATTTCCTAATTATAAAGTAGAAAAAGAAGGCTAATTGGAATTCATCTATGGTATAGCAATTTGCAGTAAAATATTAAAATTCATTTTTATGGGATTTTCAATTTTAGGGTTTGGCAATGATGAAAAGCACCCAGATCTTGGGAAAAAAGGAACATGACTGCTGTCTAATTCTGTGATCCTTCTAAGAGTAGAAAGTATGTCTTTTTCCTTTGAAAAAACTGTCCAAATTTCAAGAACTCAAAATTAACATGAAACTACTTCTTTCGTAAGTGTTGGCATTATCAGCTTTCAAAAAAAATGAACTACTCTCCATCATTATGTACAAATTTACATCATTATGTAAATGTCATCTATCTCTAAGCCTTTTACAACAAATTCATCTTTTATTCATCATACGGTTACATGCTGGGCATTTATTTGTGCCATGTCAAAGATAGACATCTTGGAGGGGGACATCTTAAGAATTTTGCTTTCCTGGTTTTCTGTTAAGGTCTTAGAAAATTGTTAGACTTATCTCAACTAGCAGCAAAGTGTCCTTACTGTTAACTTTCCCATGTGTCTTACCCTTATTCTAACATCCTTCTTCTATTTAAAAATAGGTAAACTGTTGGGTTTTGAATATGCTCCACCCTTAGCAGGACTGTGAAGAGTGTACTAAAATCTGCCTACTTCCTCTGGGAGATGACACTCCCTTTCTCCATTGTTGTACCTCAGGTGCTTTCTTACTCTCCCCCACTCAACTGTTTTTACTAAATTATCTTGTATGTATTATTTACACCTTAGACATACTAAAAAAAAAAAAGAAAGAAAGAAACCTCTTTACCCTGATGTGAATAGAAAGATCTCGTCCACTGCCAAATGTATTTTAAAAATCAATCCAAATATATATAAGATATTTGGAGGCAGGAATGCTCTTCCTCCTGTCCTTAAAATCATCTATGATTACTCAGCTACCTACACAGAAGGCAGGTCCTGTTTTGAAATCTCTGGGAACATTTGGAAACCTCTAAGAATGTTCACAAAACCAGTGCTGGCCTGACTGCATCAGGTTTTCAGGATTGTTTACAAAATCCAAATCCCTGGAATGTACCACTGGAGATTCTGATTCTGTAGGTCTGGGGAAGGAATCGAGGGAGGGAGGGGGGGAAGGAGAAAGTGAACAAATAATTGTGATAAACTCCAGGTCCAATCTTTAGTAATGATATATGGGCCAAGCTTATGAGATTTCCTCCTCCAAAGCCTGTGTTGAAAGTTCCTCTACTCAAATATAAGGCTGTGCAGAATGCCAGAAGCCTCCTCAATGTAACATGCATGCCTATTTAGGGGTTGAGGGAGGTAATGGAAAAAGAGGTATAATAGTCATCTTACTTCATAGGAAGCAAAGTACAGTGTTTCCCCAAGTTGGTTATCATCACAAGTCCAGTGGTTTCATATTTAAAACCGAAAATTCATAAAGTTAACATAATGTTTAATTAAGACCTTGAGCATAGTTTTTAATCTTCATTTTCTCCCAAATGGACACTTGTTGAGGTTTCTCTGGAGCCTCATATCAGATGGATTAGTTACAGTGGTTTTATTACAGTATTTCCCAGATACTCTTGAAAAATGGAACAATATTTAGAGGCTTGTCAAAACTTTTTCAATGGGGATCAAGGAAACTCTTTGCCATAACAGAGCGGAGGCTTCAGGCCTGGTGGTTTTCAGTTCCTTTCTGCTTCTCAGCTCATTCCAGCCCTGCCTGACAGTCCCATCCAGGCATACATGGAGCTTTTCCAACTAGAGCTTTCTAATTAGAGATGTGCCGCCATCCATGGTGTGTGTGTGTGTGTGTGTGTGTGTGTGTGTGTGTGTGTGTGTGTGTGTGTAGCACACGCTACCTTGTCTCTGTCCCCGCAGAGAATGTTCCCCTGTACTGATGATTAAAATGCCTCTGTAGTCACAAATGTAGTCTGTGGGTAAGTTTCATCATTACCTCCTCCTTCTCACCCACCTCTTCCCTTGGTGCTTTCCTCTTCACGCTTCTCTTTTTCTCCTCGCCCACTTGTGGCTCCACCGTGTCTTATTTTCCTGATGTTCCCACAGCCTAATGCCGTCTCCTTGTTTTTCATAGACCTTTCAGCCCCCATCCCCCAAAACATATCCCACATCTCCATGTAACTCGAGTTTTTCCCTTGGCCTTGCAAATTCTCCAAAAGGAAGCACTCTCTTAGCTGGGCATCTGGCTGTTCTCTAATCTCCAGTTTTCTCTGTGAATATCTCACACAGGTGTCTGTTGTGACAATTTTATTCTGGTGTAATTTAGTCGTACTGCATTTTCTTAGAAAAAAAGCTCAAAACTCCATTATTCTATCCTGTTTCCTTTCTTTTTCTCCCACTTCTTTCATTAAATCATAATGCATTTTAAAACTTCTTTTTATTTTCTAATATTACAAACACAGGGGCAAAAAAAAATTGCAGTGAGTTTTATCCCTTCCTCCGAAAAGAATCCAGAGCTGATCGCATGAGAGAGATTCAGTCCAATTTAAGCTCTATTGAAAGTACAGTGTAGGCTTGTGGTGTTCTATAAATAACAGCCACATTTCCCAAAGCTGTCTGTAGTTTATACAGAGGACCCCAATTAAACTCAAAACAGCTGAAGGAATAAACCTGTCAAAGAAAATGCATTTATAGTGTACCAGGCAGGTTAGACTATGGAATAAGTCAAATTCTAATTTCCTTAAAGTCATTGAGCTTTTGTGTTTTGGTGAGAGCAAATCCTAAATAATAAACCCATTTGATTTTACACACTTTCATAAACAAGCTTTTTATTTTACACGTTCTTGGTAGCAATTTTTTGATGAGATAACATTTACAGCAATCAAATGTAAGTAAAATCTCATCTCTCTAACCCTGAAAGTATGAATCTACCCTTTCTACCACCTCTTCCTTGATAACTAAAACATGGACCTCAACTCCAAATGTAAAACTTTGTTTCTGTTTCAAAACATTATATTAGGACCCAGGTCAAACACAGTGTGCTTAATTTCAACCCCTAATCCCTAGTATGTCTAGGTCAGAGTGTGGGAGATGACAGTGGTGAGCACACAGTGACTGTTGACTTTCATGAGCAGGTTTGTATCCTGATTTACCAAGAGTAGGTAGGCACAAATAATGGGGAAGAAATGTGGTGGCAATGACTGTTTGATGATGAAATCCAGCTAAAGCTAATATCTGCCATCTTCTACTTAATGAAATGTCCTGATTTGACATATTGATTTCCAAATTAGTAACCAGTCTTTGATAAAATTGTCCTTTTCTCTAGTTCTTATGTAAAGAGTTAAGGAATTCTTTTGCTTCTCAGCAGGGATAGGATAAGAAAACTCTGTCTTTTAATAAACAGGACAAGTTTCCTGAGCAATGTCGTACACAGTAGAGTACCTGAATCATTCTTAGACTTCTGAGTCCAAGCTTTAATATTAAGCATTCACACAAGAACTTTCCCCTTCCCTTCTAATAGTTTTCTTGGCTTTTCTTTGCTTTTCCAGGCTTACCACACAAGAATATTGACAATAAAGAGCTGGGAGTAGTAAGATCAAATAATTTTATTCCCTACATGAGTTAGCACTGTGCCATCCAGACTGCCTCATCTGCATGCCATCTTTTATTTATTTATTTTCTCTTTTCAATTCTTTGTTTGTTGGGGGGGTAACTTATTTATTTTTTTTAGAGGAGGTACTGGAGATTGAACCCAGGACCTCATGCATGCTAGTCATGTGCTCTACCACTGAGCTATACCCTCCCCCTGCATGCCATCTTTTAAACCAAGACTATTCTTTAAGGGAAGGACAATGGACAATCTTCTAAATCTAGTCTTGGGCTTAAGAGCAAAATTTTCCAAAACGACCTCAGAGATGGGGTTGCCAATTCTTCCTACCCATTAGTATTTGTGTTCAGCATCCTGGAAAAAAATGTCCATTTTGCCAATTAGTTCTACACTCATTTGGATACATATCAGATGAGGAGAAAATTGTCTAATCCACTAGAACTGAAGGACCAAAAAAAACCGAAATGCAGTACCAAGTTGTGAATATTTTGGAACTTACTGTGCAAGTCACTTCTAAGTATTCACCACAGCAGTTTTTTCCCCAACATATTTAGTGGGCAAATAGCATAGTCAGTGACACCTGGCCCTCATCGCTTATTCACATCATTTCATTAATTTGTTTAATCTAACTGTGCTTATTCCTTTCATTTTGCCTCTATTAGACTACTGTGCTTTTTCCTGCATTTTATCTAGCTACCAAACAATAAGCACTAATCCTTCATCCATTCAATTATCTTACTAGGTACTGGCACGATATCTCTGTCTTCAACTTCCTTTTGAAACATTCATTACCTTTCTTGCTGTTTAAAATTGTGAAATATTCCTGATAGGCACATTTAGCCTAAGGTAGATGAATACAGTTCTATAAAATTAAACAACAGGGTGTGACAGTTCTTCAAAAAAATAATAAAGCCCTTTGAAATTAGCTCTCCCAGGAAGATATTAACCCCTCATTTATATCTTTTGAATATTCTATATAAAACACAGTGCACTGCTGATATAATCCCTGTTCTGTTTTATTCTTTAACGAACTAAAACTAAAGGAGAAGAGAGATTACTCCACAGGGGTGATATCTGAGATTACAGTTAATATTTTAATTTCTTTCTGAGAACTGTCAAGTTGCCTGTACATTGGGCAAGGGGTTTTTAATTCATTCATTTATTCAGAATGTTATTAAGCCCCAATGTGAGCCAGGTACTATGCTAGGTACTAAAGCATACAGTTATTAAAGACAACTCTTCACTCAAGTGGTATCTAAACTACTGCATAGAGAGACAAGAAAATAATTATAAAACTGTGTGATGTTAGAAGTTATGAACCAGCGAAGGACCAGGTGCCAGTTTAGGGGCTGAGGAAAGGCCTCTTCAGGGCTGAAGGAGAAAAGGTAGGACAGGTTAGAAAGGCAGAATGGTATTCCAGGCAAGGGGAACAGTAATATGCAAAGGCACAGACACTGGAAGATAAACTATATGTGTGGGAGTGGCTAAATTTGAGGAAGGCCTCCATCCTCCAGGATGCTGAAGATTGTGACTGGTGTGCTTGCCTTGGGCTTCCCAAATAATTTATTTGTGATACGGACCAGTGTTAGAATAATGTATAACAAGACAGTAAGTAGGCTTTCTATTGTCTGCAAATAAGGATCACTTAAACTTCATGCACTTGACTACTCTCAAGTGGTACTTGTTTGTAGATGCATTTGATGGGAATCGACAAGATTATTTACCTGGTAAGCCAATTTCAAATTATCAATATGGGTGAGAAAAGATATATTCTTTAGGAAAATTACTCAGCTAAGACCATTGTCTTAGACCAGTAGTTCTCAAATTTCAACATTCATCAGAATCCCCTGGAGGCCTTGTTAAAATACAGACTGCCAGGCCCCATCTCCAGAGTTTTGATTCATCAGGTCCAGGTAGGGGCTGAGAATTTGCATTTCTAACAAGCTCCCAGGTGATGCTTATGCTGCTAGTCCAGAACCATACCTGGAGAAACTGGTCGATAGACTTTGAAGACATTGCAGTCACAGGACTAAAAAATATCAAATCACATGAACCCTTCTGTGTTAACCATAAATCAGAGTCTAATGCTCTTAAAATAACAGATTGCACCCAAGATGTTTTCTAACTGAAGCCCAGAGACCTTAAATCTCATTCATTCCCCAGGCCCCCACCTCCTTAGCTTTGTCCTCTGGGCTTTGGAAAGCAATGTGATTTAAATAATTTATTCCCATACTAAAAGTCTTGTTTTTGACAAGCGCACTCTCTCCTGTGCTCTGGTGCTTTCTGAAATATTCTGTTATGTAAGGAACAAATTACTCCCAAATTTAAACAGATGTCAACAGCTATTACCCTTGTGAAAGCTGCTCGTGAAAGTGTGGAGAGTGATCTTTAATGTTTTCTCTTTCTAGCGAAGGGGAAGGCAAGCAAAATAAATATCGGTCTGAGGGTCCAGATACTTGCAGTCGAATTTAAATAATGAAATAAAATGTCAATATTTTCAGGGAACATTTGTCTTAAAAACAAACAAAAAAGGCTTTCTTTGCTTCCCAAAACATATATGGCATTTTGGCTAAATGAGCTTTTGCTAATATATCCACTGAACACATTCACAGAAACCTTCAAGGGAACCAAGCTTCAAAGTAGCCTCAGGTTTTTTAAATGACAAAATGGCTGTGGTTGAACAAAACATAAGCAGCGAAGCTTCGTTTTCACCCAGAAGAGCCCGTTCCCCACTTGTTTTGTTATGAAACTGCTGGCTGAGGGAGCCTCTGGTACAATGACTCTGCAGTTATTTTAAGTATCCGCGTGGGAGGGATGGGGGATGGGATGGACACAAGACTGATAAATTCCCTTACCCATCTCTGGAGGAGAGGAACTCTGGGCACGACGCTGCCTTATTTACACAGCGGAAAAGTAGACTCCATTAGATTTGGCCTTGGGGTGGGGAGGGAGGAAGGAAAAAGAAAAAGAGAACATTAGATTGAAAATATTTCCATTTGCCCATAATTTTTGAAGCAAAACTACACAGCAAGCAGTAGGATATTTTAAAAAACATTTTAATGAATTTATCACCATTCATTCATCTCTTTCCTGTTTCAGTGCTCTTGATAAATTGAGCTGAAATATCTGCATAGCTCTTATCATCCACATGCAATTGGGGCTCTCAGAGGCATGATCGAGAGCAAGCTAAGCCAATCAGAGTCAGAAGCAACAGATTTCACTCTGGACAACATTTTCTTTTTACCTAGAAAACAATATACGTACTCTTTGTGGATTTCTTGGTGAGGTGATTTCTCCTAGGAAACTTGCCCATGCCAGAATGTCCCTGCATCTTGCCATTTCTACAGAGACTCCCTTCCTCATGGCTGCCCACCCCTTTCACCAGGTCAGGAGTCATGAGCCCTGCACTTCTTCCCCAAGCTCCTCCCAGAACATCAGATTAGAGAGCACAGGAAGAAACAAAGACAAGTGAAATAGCCACCTTCTCAAATGTCAGGACTCTGACATTCAAATCATGTAATTGAAATGTAACCTCATAAATTTTAGACCCAAGCCATATACCTGAAGAATACCATAATACCGTAAATACCATAATACTTAAAGAAAATACCTCTGACAACAGAGAAGACATTTGTCAAATGCATAAGCATCAAAAATAAATGAAGCATCAGTGGATTAGTGTAAGTATCCATGCTATAGGGTTTTGAGAATCTAACCCAAAATAATTATTTCTGTTTTAAATATACGGCAAATTATCCATAACTAATGGCTTTGTAGAATAAATTATACTGCTATTAAACCATTAAACCACAATAACTACTGTATTTCATAAATTCTAAGGTGCAATTTTTTAAAACATTTCACATCTAAAAAATCAGGATGCATCTTACAGTCAACCATGTATCATATCATGGTTTTATTGGCAATTTAAAAATTTATTTTATTTAGCACATAAAACAACAATGCAGCTTATACTCAATTATGTCTTTGATGTGGTGATAAGCATAATTATCTATGACAGGGAAGAGCTTTAGCATGAAGCATTTCCACTAACAAATCATAATTTGAGTGACTTACTATGTACAAGGCATTAGGTTTAAGTGATGGGGAGGCAAAGATAAATAGAATGTATCCTTAATTCAGGGTTAACAGCATAGTAAGGTAGAGCCATATATAAGCAACTAAATTTTAGTGCTGTGGGAGCACAAAGGAAAAAGAAAGTCATCCTGATTAAAGGACCAGAGAAGGCCCATGGAGGAGGTGATTTCTGAGATGAGTCTTGAAAAATGACAAAGCTTCATCATGTACATTTGAAGCAAGTAGATATAAATGTAGAAGGTTGAAGGAGTAGGGATCTAACCTGAAGAAGAAAAGCAAATCCAGAGTCTGGAAATTGCTCAAGAAATATCAGAGCTGTGATATCATTAAGTGAATAAAGAAACCAAATGGCAAGCCCAGTTTGAGCAGGGGGTGGGAGGAGTGAGGGTGGAGTGGAATACAGATTGGTTGGGGCATGTTAAGTTTGAGGTATTTATAGGACACTGTAGTAGGCATTTGCCTTTTTTGAGTGCCCATCCCACACTGGGGACTTTCCCCGCTGTTTAAGTCTTGTGAGAAGGTAGAGCCCAATGCCCACTACAGAAGTATAAAAAGCCAAATATTTGTTTTCCTGCCTCTCTTGCTGCTTGGGTACAGTTGAGCCTAGCTTTGGCCAAACAGACATGCCTGTCTTGGGGTTTGAATCTGGAGTTAGTGATGCAAAAATGCAAGTCCAGGGGAGAATTCTTTTGGAGGTGATGGCAGTGGCAGGATCCAGTGTCCATTAGAAGCTGCAGTATCCAGCATTCAGCAGTGCTTTCTTCACTCTGGATCTGCTGAGTGATTTTGGCCAGAGTCCCAGGTATGAAACCTCTCTACAATCGTGCCTGTTTTCCAACCCGGTTTTCTAATCTTCCCAGGGATGCTGGGAGAGAGCCAACATCTTTTCAATAAGTTGATTTCCTGCTTAAATCCATAAGAGTCAGTTTCTGTGGTTTGCAAAGTAAGAACCCTGGGTGCTAAAGAAATACATCAGAAGATGTCTGACAAAGGCTTGGAAAAGGAGCACACAGTACAGGAGGAAAGTGGGCCTAGAAAGCGAAATAGGAACATCATTTGATTAGGACTGAAAATTAAAACTAAAGGAGAAAATACAGAAAAATAGAGAAAAAAGGGAGGCAGGAAATAGCATTTTTTTGGTGGGAGGATGGAACACTCAGCACATGTGGGAGAAGGGAAGGAGGAGTCAGAGAGCCGTAGAGAGCACATATCCTGAGGGCCTACCATGTGCCAAGTATCTTGCATAAACTAACTCATTTAATTTTTACAAAAATTAAGTATTGCTATCCTAACTTTATAGGTGAGGAAAATGAGATGCAGAAACATTAATTAAATAACTTTCTGAAAGTTACAAAAATAATGAGTTGTGTGACCAGGATTCAAAGTCAAATTTGTCTGATTCCAACATCACACTGCCTCCCTGCCAGGAGCTTTAGGAAAGGATTTTGACACAGGAGCCGGCGGTAAGGCTAAGTGCCATGGTTCTCAACTCTGGCAGCACATTGGAAACATCAGTGGAGATATGGAAACTGCTAATGCCTGGGTCCCACCCCAGAGTTTTCAATGTCAGTGCCCTGAGGTGCAGCCTGGGGATCGGGACTTTTAAAATCTTCCCAAGTGGTTCCAATGTATAGCCAAGGTCGAGAACCAGTGTCGTAGGTCCTATTTCAGCAGAGAAGTGAAATGGGTTGAAGAATGAGCAGGAAATTAGGCTACAGAGGCAGCAAGTGCTGATGGGAAGTATTGATAGGGGAACCAAGTTTGAGTGCCACGAGTTTCAATTGGGTTAAAAAGTGAATTGGAAGTGGACACAGAGAAAACAAAGGTAGACTGTTCTTAGAGTAATAACTATGGAGGTGAAGGAAGGTTGATAGCCACTCGGGAGACCTGGAGGTTGAGAAGGTGCTTTGGAAGGATGAAAGCAATGAGAACATCTGAGAGAAAAAGGCCAATGGGATGCGAGACTTGCAGATAAAAGGGAGAGGGTTGGGGTCCTGGAAAAGATGGAGTCTAGTATTCAAGAGGAGAGAAAGGTAACTTTTGGAAAGGAAAAGGACACTTTTTCCTTTAATAAAGGAAGAAAAGATATACATACATATATATATAATTTTTTTTGTCAGAGAGGCTGAGATAGGTAGTGGCAAAGTAATGGAGGGGGGAGCCTGAGGAAGTGAAAAGGTGGGGTTGGAAAAATGAGTATAAGGAAGGGAATAAATCAAAACAAAGGAATTAAATAGCTTTCACCTGAGATCATATAAAAGTAATTTCAAATATAATTAATCATTAGGGTTACATGACTTTCTCAAACAATACTTGGGAGTTTTGAGAAGGTGAAAAAATGGATAAGGAGGTTTACCCAGAGCTGGGGATTGCCCAAACTGACTGGGTCAAAGGAGTGAGGAACTTTGGGGTGCTACTGAGATCATACACAGATGTGCATTTGAAATTTAAGCAAGAATATTTATTTTGACATGAAATTTAGTATATTAAAATTTACATGAGCCTCCATCCCTGATTTGCACATAAAATATGTGAAATCCATACATTCATGTTGAAAGCCAGGTGCATTCAATGACAGATAATGATGATTCTAACAGAGGAAGAAGTTGTGGTTTCACATCAAGAAATGATTAGAAATGATTAGAATCGTGACCAGAGCCCTAAATAATTAATTCAGTAATTCTTCTTTTCTGCTTTTGGACAGGCCACATTTCAGGCACTGGCCAAAACATAAAGATTTAAATATGGATAAAAATCAGCCCAATAAATACAGAGTGCTAGTTCCATTGATTATGCTTTTTCTAATTCAACAGGCAACGAAGTTTCTCAAACATTGCTCAAGTTGATGCATCTGTTCCCTTCTCCTAATTCAGATCTCTGAAGGCCCAAACTTCCCAATTATTTCTTGAACCTTATTTTAGCCACAAACCAATTCATAATGTTTTATTTGTGACATAATTTTTGAGAAGTGTTCCTCCAGACAACCATGGCTTTGAACTTAGTACTTTCTGTTCTTTGAAATCCTCTCTTTCAACTCTGAAATTTGGCACAAAAGGTCCCCTCTGCTTAGAGTGCCCTCCTTTCACCCTCATCCCTCCCTCCACCCATTCTGTCCCCTTCTTTTGTTCTTTTTTTTTTAGACAACTCCTCCAGGACTCCATTGAAGTAGTCTGGTAGGCTTTCTCTGGACATATGGCCCCATAATACCCTGATCTTACTTCCTATTTAATACTGTGATCCCACTTGTAATTATTTCTCTAGAGTCTGTCTACCCTGCTAAACTATAAGATCCACCAGGCAGAGAGTATGCCTGGCATGTCATAAGTATTCAATAAACATTTGTAGAGTATTTGAATGAATGAGTAATTGTGACTGGAAAATGGATTGTATGGGAAAGAAACCAATGCAGGAAGGCTCACTTAGGAAGCTATTGTAGTCAATAGCCAGAGCAGACTCCACCTATATCCACTTCATTCCTTTACCATTTTTGTGCACATTGACCCCCAGTGTGCTTTGCCTCCCAACAGCCAGCACCTGCATCTCTTGGTCTGAGGTCTGCCCTTAGGTTGCCAGAGCCCCTCCTCTTTGCCTATGTCCACCGACTACTGGCAGAGCCTGGAAACTGATGTCCTTTATGGGCAGTCCTTAAGTAATGACTGACAGGTACAAAACTAGAAATACTCCAGCTCCTCTGTCTTGTTCAAAAATAGGTGAAACCAAACAATAGATTGCTTGGGGATATATAGGTGGCAAAATATAGAGAAAAGTGAGGGAATAACTAGCACAAAATTCAAGATAGTAGTTATCTCTGTGAGGGGAATGAGGAGGATGTGATTAGGGAGGAGCATATATGGGTTTCCTAGACACTACTAACGTTCTATTTCTTGAACTGGGTAATGGGTGTACAGCGTTCACTTTATTATTTTTTGTTCTACTGAGTATATATGAAGAAGAATATTGACAGCAACAACAACAGTGTTGTTGGACTCCATTGAAGTAGTCTGGTAGGCTTTCTCTGGATACATTACTCCATCTCCTCTTCAACAATAGGTTGAAGAGGAGATGGAGTAATAGCAAGAATTTTTCATATTGCAGCAACATTGCCATGATTGTGGACGGAACACAAGGGACAAAAAACAAGGGATAAGGGAGAGAAAGTCTGGAGAAGTGTAGCAGATCGCACTAGCCTTGGGAAAATGTTGGACTAGATGACCCAGCAATCCCATTCCTGGGCAGAACCCAACAGAAATGAATACATGTTCACCAAAAGATGTGTACAAGAATGCTTAGGAATGGTTTTCTGACACATGCTACCACATGGACGAACCTTTAAAAAGTGCTAAGTGAAAGAAGCTAGTCACAAAAGGACAAAGGTACCTAGAGGAGGCAAATTTATAGAGACAGAAAGTAGAGTAAAGGTTATAAGAGGCTGGGAGGAGGAAGGAATGGGGAGTTATTGTTTAATGAGTATGGGCATACCTCGAAGATATTGCAGGCTCATTTCCAGGCCACACAATAAAGCAAATATCACAATAAGGTGAGTCACAATAATGTTTTGGTTTTCCAGTGCATATAAAAGTCATGTTTCACTAGTCTATTAAGTGTGCAATAGCATTATATCCAAAAAAGTACATACCTTAATTAAAAAATAATGCTATTAGAAAAATGGCACCAATAGACTTGCTTGACACATGGTTGCTACAAACCTTCAATTTGTAAAAAACACGGTATCTGCAAACCACAATAAAATGAAGTGCAATAAAATAGGTCTGTCTATGCAGAGTTTCTGTTTGGAATAATGGAAAATTTCTGGAAATGGATAGTGGTGATGTTTGTGCAACATTGTGAAGAAAATACACTTAAACTGGCTAAAATGATCATAACAATTTTGTTATGTTTATTTTACCACAATAAAAAATTAATTTAAAAAGAGAAAAAAGTATGCTTATAGCAACACTAGTCTTAATATCCTCAACTAGAAATAACCCTAATGTCCATCATGCATATAATAGATAAACATATTGGGGTACATTCACACAATGAAATACTATATAGCTTTGAAAGTGAGCAAACTAAAACTACACATAACCACATGAATGACTCTCATCAACGTAATGTTGAGTGAAGGAAGCCAGAGGCAAAAGAGGACATTGTGTATGATTCCATCTATACAGTTTATAAACAGGTAAAACTAGTCTATTATAGGTGAGGGGAAGGGGTTTTGATTGGAAGGGAACATGGCAGGGCCTTCTGTGGTGCACGTAATATGATGACTGTGTCCACTCTGAAAATTCATGCAATTGTACACATATGGACTTGTGATTTGTGCACATTTCTGTATGTAATTGTACATTAATATAAGGTTTATTAAACAATAAAATAAAAGCAACATAGGGATAATTCTACCTCTGACAGATACAGAAAGTGTGGGGAAAGTTTGACATCTATATAGCTATTCTTGAATTTCAATAATATTGTACTGTTTCAGAATCTGAAATCTCTAATTGTTGAAAATATGTTAAAGCTATTCTTTTCTTATTCCTTAGTTCACCTCAAAATTTTTAGTATTTTCTTCAAGATAATTTATGTGAACCTAAGTTTCCTTGATGTTTCAACTTCATTTTTCACTTTTTAATCTAAAAGAATAAGTTAAAATTTAGCCAATTTTATACTGTGACCTATGAGGATAAATGGACAATAAAACATTTTAGATAAAAAGCACAAATGAATATTTTGATATTGCTTTGAAAATAGTTTTTGGCAAAAAAATCTACTCCTTGCCAATTGAAGGGCATTAAATGATTACAAGTCTCATTATGTAATGTTATTTAACTATTATATAGACAGAGTTGGAAGAAATCTTAGGATCATCTAGTCTAACCCTCAAACTAGATTTTAAAAAAAAAGGTCTTTCCAACAGCTTATGGTTCTCAGCCCAAATACTTTCAGAGACCCTCACCCAAGGTTCCAAAATTCATTGTTGAATCACTGTTATTGTTATAAAGTTCTTCCTTAGATGAACTAAAATCAGCCTTCCTGCAATTTCCACCACTGATTACAAGTCCACCCTCCATAACATTGTGGAATAAACTGGACTGTTTTTCCATATGATGCGATAGTAGAAAACAGCATTTTAATCACCTCCTCCACCACCAAGAAAATTAAAAAAAAAAGAAAACAGCATTTAGTGGAATAGCTATGGGTTCAAGTCCTATCTCTGTCTCTTACTAACTAGTTGACCTTATTTTTCTCATATACGAAATGGAGGGAAAAGATCATCTTGCCAAGTTGTTGAGACAATTACAGATATTATACATTAAGCACCAGAATCAGACTCAGTTCCTCATAGTAGAAGACCAATAAATTATATCTTCAAAAAATTATATGTGAAGATAATTAGTTATCATGTAATATTATACAGAATACATTATACCAAATATTATCTGACTACTCACTGGACTATTACTTTGGTCCAGAACAGTGCTATCCAGTAGAACTTCCTGTGATGACAGAAATGTTCTATGTCTGCACTGTCTAATACAGTAGCCACTAGCCACATATGGCTATTGAACACTAGAAATGTGGCTGATGTTTCTCAGGAAGTGAACATTTAACTTATTTTTAGTTATTTTAAATTTAATTAGCCATATGAGGCCAAAAGCTACCAATATGGACAGTGTAGATCTAGACATTATACTGCCATTAATGCATCCTAAACTTGGATGACTATCTTAGAGTCCGTTTCATACTGAGAGTCTGTGATTAGCTCTGTCAGTTTTTACTCCATAAAAACTAACTTTTACTTCATAGCAACTACTATTAATATTAATCAAGTTTTCTTTCACTCTATAATTATGGAGTCTGTTTTCTGAATCACACTAGAACCTAACTTTGGGGAACTTCAATGTCCTCATCTGTATAATAATAAGATTGGTTGTACTACTGATCTCCAACAGTTGACTTAGGGTCAGAAAGTTAATATGTGTGAATAAGTTTGGAATGCCATAAAGTGCTTTACAAAGTCATAATTTCAGCATTACTACTACTGTTAAATATTATCTTTCAGTCAATCAAGATGTTTATTAATCTGGATACTATCTTTTAATTGATTACCTTCCTTACTCCATGCATCCACTACATGGAGCTACATGCCCTCTCTGGACATTAGGTCTTCACACGTGCTCTGCTTCCCTGGGAAACTCCGAGCCCCCTACCCCTCCTCACCGGGGAGAATGACGCAGTTCTTCTACCCAGGGGGGCGCTCAGAGGATGTATCAGTCCGCTATGGCTACATAACAAAGGTCCGCAGTCTCCATGGCTTAAATAGCAGAAGTTACTTTCCCACAACTCTGGAAGCCAGAAGCCTGAGGTCGAGGTGTCAGCAGTGTTGGTGTCTTCTGAGATCTCTCTCCTCAGCTTGTACATGGCCGTCTTGTCCCTGTGTCTTCAAGTGATTTTCTCCGTGTATGTGTGTGTCTCCTAATCACCTCTTCAAGGACACCAGTCATGTTGGATTATGGCTCACCCATATGATTTCTTTTTACCTTAACTAACTCTTTAAAGGCTCTATCTCCAAATATAGTCACATTCTGAGGTACTAGAGATGAGAATGCCAACATATGAATTTGAAGGAGACACAGTTCAGCCCATAATAGCTTTTATTTTATTTTTATTTTTTGTTGGGGGGGTAATCAGGTTTGTTTGTTTGTTTGTTTGTTTTAATGGAGGTACTAGGGATTGAACCCAGGACCTCGTGCGTGCTAGGCATGCACTCTACCACTGAGCTATACCCTCGCCTCTATAATAGCTTTTATATCTACCCCAAGCAACTAAAAATGTGAGATCGCATCTGTACTGACCAGTAGAGATCTGTGGATAAAATTCAGGGTTTTGTGAACATAAGTGGGAGAAAATTTACGTTTTTATTTTCACAAACCTCTAAGTGAAATTGAGGATTTCCTTCAAATATGAATGTAGGCAAAAAACCACACTAGCATTAGCTGTACCTGTGACTTCACCATCAATAGGAATCAGAGACATTTTCATATCACATTACAATTGATGCAGACATCTAAACATTGTTTATGCTCATCACTACATTGAAATTACAACAGTTTACAGACTAACTACTGGATCTAGGATTTTAAAAGCTTAATAAAGAAACACTATCTCACTATATCACAGAGTTGTTTCAGAAGTATTTTGATAACCATATTTCAGTATAACTGGTTTCCTCTGCAATCGTGCATAATTTATTTTACACATTTAAAACCATTATTCTGAGAAGAGGTTTCAATTCATAGGCTTCATCATATGTCAAAGGGGCTCATGGCACAAAAAAGTGTGAGAACTCCTTACTGATAGACCTGACCACAGATGGAAGCCCAGTCAGAGGTGAAACTAAGCCAATTCAGGCAAGACAAGATAGGTAACTCATCATATGTTGGGTTTAAAGTCTTTAATACAATGTCTAATTTATTCATAATTTGAGATAAGTGGTCCCCATTGTGCGTACTGTGCCTCCCCAAACTTATAAACACCAAGATCCATTTACTTTTACATCAGCTCAATCTGGCCTCAACTGTGCACTCTCTACAAGGTCCTCAACTTGGGCAATGCCTCTCCTCTGCCCACCTTGCCTCCAAGGTCCCTGGGTCCTGACTCGATGCTAATCAGCTATCAGCTAAGCTTTGTCCCTGAGGAGGCCAATGACACAGGATTCTTCTGAAGAAAATGATTGCGTCTGTTGCCTGAGAGAGACATTTGGGAGGCGCTTAAAGATTTGGCATTACCAGTTTCACAGCCCATACTCTAGCAATATTTTGCCCTCCCAGCCCAAACTGGAAGTTTCTAACCACTTTCTCCTACCCCAGAACCCCTGGCAGCTATATTTATGCTCTTAGGGTCCTACTATCTATGGAGCAGGGGTGGATCCAGATTTTCTGGAGCCTACATATTTTGGGGGGGGGCTTTTTTTAAAAAGGTGGCAAAGCTACAAATACAGAATTAAGTACAGGGCCTTCAAAAATACCTATGCAATTGAGAGGCCCTGAAGCTTAAGTTCTTTTCCATACATCTGCCTTTGCAATAGGAACTGTGGTACAACAGAAAGAATAACAGAGAGGATTGTAACAACATAAAGAGTATTAAAATAACAGAAAGCAGTTCAATTTCGAGCCCTTAATCTATCACTTGCCAGCCTAGAATACTTCCACGGCCAGAAAAGCTAGGGGAAATGGAGGACTCTAGCAACCTGAGAGCATAGGGACCCATGTATCTCCATAAGAACACCATCCTTAGAAAGGATGTTTGAGAATCTACTATAACAATAAATGTGAAGGAACTTAATAAACTGAAGAGTGCTAATAAAATATGAATTGTGGTTTTATTACACTCTAAGAAGTTTTCTTATAGAGAGGTCTCTCTTTGCGGCTCCTCAACCACCAGGCAAGACCTCAGAGAAGATGGAAGTGGAAGCCACGGGCACTGTCCTTCCCCTATGGCTGGACCATAAGGAGAGTCAAAGCCACCACTCCTTCTACTCTTGTTTTCTTGATTTGCATCCAGAATGGTCTCTATACTAGCCAAATTTTAATTAAAAAGAAGTGGAATAGAAAGATCTAATTTTTCACCTATAAAATTAGCAGGTGAGTGTATTACAGTTTTCTTGGAAAGCAATCTGAGAGGCTGTTAAGAACTTAAAAGATGAACATGGATACCTAACCTATTAAAATAATTAGAGAGACCAATGAATATTTTGACAGGGTTATCTATCATTCTGAATAATTGGAAACCTAAGTGTACAATGTCCAATATTGAGTGAATTAATAAATAAATTACAGCAAACTAAAATAATTAGTGTATTCACACAATGGGCTAATATGCATTCATTAAAATAATACTTTAAAATATTACTTTAAATGAATATGGTTAAAATGTTTTAAAAATTATGTGCAGAGTAAAATCTCAAGTTTGAAAGAAAATACGGTACAAGTTTAACACTGGTTATCTGTAGGAATTGACTTTTGAGTAATGTTACTTCCTTCCCTATTCTTTCACGTATTTTCCAAACTTTCCACAACAGACACATGTCCTGATTATAATCAGGAAAAAATTATCCTAAAAAAAGAAAAGAACTTGATCTGAAAATGGAGATACCTATTGCTTATAAGAAGCTTGGTTTCATATGCACTTCATTACCAGTATCAGTTAACAAGACTAAGACTTTGCTGGCAAGTGCCTGGGATCAGGTTTGCTAGAATTTAAAAAAGGCCTCTGTCTGTGGGCAGTAGACGGGAACAGCTTAGTTTTATAACATGGTAAAAGAATGGGCAAATGGAGGCTGATTCTGCCAGCCTGTCTGCCTTTGAAATTGTGTGCTATTTGTGTAACTGCTCATGCTTGGTTGACAGATCAAGGGGAACCCTGCAGAGCCTCACATGGCAAGAACTTAGATGGTAATTTCAGGCCACAACAGATGGGAACTGTAAGTGCAAAAGGTCACTCAAAATATTAGTTGCTTTATCTCTGTAGAGCTATGAAGAGAGGGAAGAAGTTACAGACCTGCCATAAGACAGCGCATTTGGTTCATTCCAAAACGCTCCTCTCTGTATTCTCAAAGGACAGAGCATATACAAGCACAGACTCTCAATGAAGTCGCTCACCAAGGACCATCGGGACCAAGGGCAGAGAATGACAGCCTGGCCAAAAGACTGTCAATGACAGCCTGGCCAAAAATACATTGAATTAGGGGTTTCCATATAGGTTTAATATCACAAGGCCCCAAAATACAAAATGGATATTGGAAAAAGCATGCCATACTGTTGTTCTACTTAGCAATTCAGGGCCTTAAGTGATTCAGAATGTAATTTAAATGAAAAAAAGTTTAAAATATTGGCAGCATGATACTTAAAGTGCTTAAATTTGCCACTGAAATTTTCTTTAGAGATGAATTTTCCTTTTTAGGACTGAGATGGTGCCAGCTTTTATAGCAAGAAGAAAGAGTGTGTTTCAGTAGTGGAGTTAAAGTATGAAAAATGTTTTCCAGATCTTAATAAGATGATTGAATCTATGAATAGGATACTTTTAACTGAGTAAAAAGTGATGAAGTCATGGGATGTGAATTAAATTTAGAATACATGAAACCAATTGGGCTTGAGGATCATGGCTCATATTTTTTCTTCTGCCTGTAGCTGAATTTAATGAAGACCTTTGAAATTTTCATACCTCCATCATTCAAAAGGCCTCTCAGAATATGCTTCATTATAGAAGGGTGACACCATCATAGACATATAATTAGATAAAAGAGAATAATAAGTGCCATATAGAATTGAGAGAAAAAAGAAGTAAAAATTAACCATTTAAAAGTTTATAGATGCTTGCTTTTAATTTAGAATGTATTTGAAGGAGTTATTAAAAGAAAAATAGGCAAGGCTTTTATAAAGAAAAATATTTATTTATTGTATTTTTTAAAACTTCATATCTGATATCTTGACATCTGCTATTTGATCTTCTAAATGGACTTTTCCTAACCAGTTCATAAACTATTTCTATCATAGGTGAATTGTCAGAAGAGTAAAAACTTTATGGATTAAGAAATGATTGAACTAAATGATTTTATGCTTAAGCAAAGGAGACCCTTCTTAAACCTTAATGTGACTATACAGAAAACCTTAACTGTGGATACACTTTTAGGACAATACTCCACAAAGAATTTGAAAGTTGGAACTTCCAAACTGTATGGATCATTTCTTTGAAGAAAGTAATTGTAAAGCACTTGTAGACTTGGCATGGGCTTTCTTGTTCACTCAAGCAGTTTACGTGACATTAGTTTTGAATGTGATACCAATGCAGAGGCTAGCTCTGTGTATCTATGCTGTGAAGTTGAGTAAGGAGATGGAGAATTTCTAAATACATTCCTTCTTTTTGAGTACATGTTCAATGTAGTAAACAACTGTTTAGCTGCCTACTATGTGCCAAACACTGGGAGACCATGATGCATAAGATAAAGCCTCTATGCAAGTTGCTTATAGCTCATGCTGGACTGCCTTAGCTCCAATCCAGATTTGTAAACAAAATGATGTCTCCTTTGCTAGTCATTGCCTTACTTGTTAATCCTGAACTTAATATGCCCTATGACTCAAATCCCTGGCCACAGATGATCAGACCACAGATGGACACATGGCCCAGGCTGAGCCAACCAGTCAAATTCTCTTCTGAGCATGAGAATTGAGACTCTGAGTGTCCAAATGACAAATGCTGGAGAGGTTGTGGAGAAAAGGGAACCCTCCTACACTGCTGGTGGGAATGCAGTTTGGTGCACCCACTGTGGAAAACAGTATGGAGATTCCTCAAAAGACTAGGAATAGACTTACCATAGGACCCATGAATCCTGCTCCTGGGCATATATCCAGAAGGAACCCTACTTCAAAAAAACACCTGCACCCCAATGTTCATAGCAGCACTATTGACAATAGCCAAGACATGGGAAAAGCCTAAATGTCCAACAACAGATGACTGGATAAAGAAGATGTAGTATATTTATACAATGGAATACTATTCAGCCATAAAAATGACAACATAACACCATTTGCAGCAACATGGATGTCCCTGGAGAATGTCATTCTAAGTGAAGTAAGCCAGAAAGAGAAAGAAAAATACCATATGAAATTGCTCTTATGTGGAATCTGAAAAAAAAAAAGAAAGAAAGAAAAGAAAAAGACAATTGATCATAAATACAAAACAGAAACAGACTCATAAACACAGAATACAAACTTGTGGTTGCAAAGGGTGAGGGGATTGGGAAGGGAGAGACTGGGAGTTCGAAATTTGTAGATACTGACAGGTATATATAGAATAGATAAACAAGATTATACTGTATAGCACAGGGAAATGTATACAAGATCTTGTGGTAGCTCACAGTGAAAAAGTATGCGACAATGAATACAGGTATGTTCCTGTATAACTGAAAAATTGTGTTCTACACTGGAAATTGACACAACATTGTAAACTAATTATAACTCAATAAAATAAAATAAAATAAAATAAAATAAAATAAAAAAGACTCTGTTGAATTCAGTTAGGGATGGTGGACACTTATACAGAAAGGACATGTAAAACCAGAACTGAGTCAGCATCTGATAATTAACCCTCTAGAATCAAGTCTAAAATTAATGACCTAGTATTGCTTCCCACCAAGGCATCCTGACTTCTCTAATCCAGCTACTTCCAAGAACAGCTCTATCCATCTATGGGTTTTTACTCATTTTTCTCTCATCACCTTCTCTTTTCCACCTAAATTAAAATTTTCCCATCTTTCAAGAACAACTTCAAGACCTACTTCTTGATCATTTTGGACGATTTATTTCTCAAAAACTCCAGTAGTAGTGGTAATGATAATCATAGTAACAATAGTAATAATAGCCAGCACTTATTGAGCACATACTATGTTTGAGGCACTGTTTTAAGTACTATACATAATTAATTTATAATAACCTTGTGTAGCTAGTACAATTATTATCACCAATTTATAGATGAGGATACTGAGGCAGAGGAGGTGGAGTAATTTGCCCACTAAGAGATGAAGCAGTAACTAAAGGCTGCACATGCTAGATTTCATATCCTATCTCATCTTTACATACACTATCTCCCTTAATCCTTACAGCAACCCTATTAAGTAGGTATTATTATCGACATGTTGAAGATAAGAAAACTGAAGCTCAGAGAAGTAAAGGACATTATGCAAGGTTATACATATATATACATATATATATATGGCATTTCAAGATTAAAACCTAAATTGTATGCCTACAATGTCTTGATTCCTAAGCACTAGACTACTTCTGTGAGGTCCTGAGGATCAGAGCTACCTCTTTCCTTTTGGATAAAAGAAAAGAATTCAATAAACAGAAACTAAGGTGTTCTAAAGACATTTGTTCTAATAAGGGGCCTAAAAAGAAATTGGGATAAGTTAGCCAATACAATAATTTTTTGCTTATGATGAAAATGAAAATTATACCTTCCTCTGAAACCATAAAGCTCCTAAAAGTTAATTAGCTTTGTGTTAATATTTTGATGCATCTCTTCACTTCTTGATCTAACTGCAAATTATTATTACATCAGCCATTCTGTCTGTGGTAAAATAAGGAAGGATTCCACAGCCCCCAAGGTTGCTTCTCCCTGAAAGATTTTCAGCTTGATATTTTGCTGTTTGTCTTTTGGCTTATTTCAGCCAGGATAGAAAGAGAGGAACGATTATTGTGTGGGTGTTTTTGCTTCATTTCCTTAGCAGTAGAACCATATCTCATCCACCTATTGAGGGTTGAAAAACCTCAGCTTAGAAAAGGAAGTAAACATAGCCCATTTTCAATACAAGGGGAACAGATCAAGTTATACCTGACATTCAAGGAACCCAAGGGAGTCTATTCTCCACCAATTAGAACAAAATTGAGTCTAGTTCTTTCTGCAGCTATTCTAAAGGAAGGTTTGGGGGGTAAAGTTTTCTGAACCTTCTGTTCTGTTTATGAATGATGGGGAAGCCATTGTTGATATCAAGGGATTAGTGGAAATGAGAATAAAGTATTGACTCTCAGAGTTGGAAGATAACTAGGAGGTCATTTATGTTTAAGTATCTTCCACAATGTTCCCACCAACTGGTCATTGCCTATACTTAAAAGCATTCCAGAGAATGTCTGGATTCCAGAGTTGATTCATTCCGTCTTTGAGTGGCTCGTCGACATATTGGAGTGAACCATTTCTTCCTCTCCAGTCTCCCCGAGTAATAAATTATTACTCTGAGGTTGACATGACTTTATTATCATTATATTTATTATTATTTTATACTTACATAAAATAATATCACAATGTGTATCCACTAACAAAATATGTGACAAGTATTTTACACACATATAAAATTATGACAATAGGTACGGTTTATTGAGCCGTTATACTAAGATTTCATAAACATCAGTTATTATTATTGAGCACTTAGAGGATCTCTGAGGCAAAATACTAAGCACATTACAGATACTTACTCATAAAATGTTCACAATCATATTATGAGGTGGATGTCATGATCTTTTTATTGCAGATGAGAAAACTGAGACTCAAAGAAATCCATAGCCACAGTCAGAAACATACAGCTAAGTGGTAAAGCCAGGTTTCTCTAAGTCCTAAGCTGGTGCTCAAAAAAAAAAAAAAAAAAACTAGCCTGTACCACCTGCCAAATAAAGATACTAGCTCTGTGCAAATTCTATGTAACACTTCCATTTATTGAATCAGATAGGTTCAATCACAAGGCTTTACATGGTATTTCAAAGATTAGCTATGTGTGTGTGTGTGTGTTCTTTTTTTTTTTTAATGTATGTCTGTTTAATAGCAGCAAAAAACAAAAACAAAAAAACTAGGGTGGGTAGAGCACATGCTCAGCATGCATGAGGTCTTGCATTCAATCCCCAGTAAGTCCATTAAAAAAAAACTTAACTTCACAGAAGCACATATTTTGCCAATGCTGCCAGAAATCACCAGGGAAGAGTGTCCTCAGTTCATGCGATATTGGCAGACAAGAAAATGTCACAACTTTCATGGCCATAGTGACTATCCTTTGTTTCAGCTCAAGTACACCCTGAATTACTCTTTTCCACTTTCTCTGTGCCAAAGGGCAGATAAACATTGATTTGACATGAAGTCAGCCCAGTATATCCACCCAGAGTGGCATGTACTCTCAGCATTACAGAGAATATCTAGAGGGAAAAGAAAATCAGAGAAAGCTTGTGTTCCACCTGATATCACACAAATCTAGTTTAAATTTTTTTGCTAGAATTTGAAACCCTATTAAATATGTAGTGGAGATCATTTTGATATTGCTTCAGGTATTCTTCCAGCCACTATTACAATTAGCTTGTCTCTACAGGAATCATGTTTTAGTTGTCAATTCCACAAACCTCTAGCTAATGTCTTAAGTCAATTTTTAAAAAAATTGTGATTGCTTATTGTGTTACAATACTGGACCTGATCTGTACACTTGTTTAATTGTCCACTGTGATTATTTGCCTCCAAATACATGTAGCCTACTCAAAACCTTGCAAATTAAGGCAACTTCTTGGCAACAAAATTATTCTCCAAGAATCTTACAGACACAGGAAAACTGTCTTTTTTTTTTTTTCTAGGGATTATGGTAAAATTCCACCAACAGCCTTAGAGCTAAGGATTTAGCACAGTATCCAAAAAGTGTGGTTCATCTCCATTGTCTAGGGTCTTAGTCACATCTCACATTCATGAGGAATCCTGGATTAGAAAGTTGCTGCTGAACCACTTCACACCTATGATGATGGTGGCTATAATTTTCAAAAATATAAAATAACAATTGTATGAGAAGAAGTGGAGAAACTGGAACCCCTGTACATTGCTGGTGGAAATGTAAAATGGTGCAGATGCTATGGAAAACAATTTGGTGGTTCCTCAAAAAGCTAAATATAGAATTGCCAGATGACCCAGTAATTATACTCCTAGGTATATACCAAAAGGAACTGAAAGCAGGGACTTAAAGAGATACTTAAATGATAATGTTCATTGCAGCATTACCATCAATAGCCAAAAGGTCAAACAACCTGTCCATCAACAGATGAATGGATAAACAAAATGCAATGTATCCACACAAGGGAATCTTATTCAGCCTTTAAAAGGAATGAAGTACTGATACATGCTACAGGATGGATGAACCTTGAAAATACTATGCTAAGTGAAATAAGACAGACACAAAAAGAAAATACTGTATGATTCCATGTAAATGAGGTACCTAGAATAGGCAAATTCATAGAGGCAGAGAGTAAATTAAAGTTAACATGGGATGGGGAAAAGGGAGAACAGAGAGTTAATTGCTGAATGATTTCAGAGCTTCTGTTTGAAGTGATGAAAGTTTTGGAAATAGTGGCAAAGGTGGCACAACATTGTTAATAGTTAATACTATTGAATTTTGTACACTTAGACATGACAAAAATGTAAATTTATGTTATACATATTTTTATTATAGTTTAAAAACATTGATAATGTAATATACCAAAGATCATTGAATGGGTGAATTGTATGGTGTGTGAATTATATCTCAAAATAGCTGTTAAAAAAAAAGAAAAAAGATAGTTGCTGCTGAATTAGCAATGCTAACTGTGATGATGATGATAACAATAATTCTAACAAGAGCAACAACTACCATTTGGCAAGCATCATGCAAGGAGCTTTACACGACTTTACCTCACAATCATTTCTTAAGTTAAACATAACAGTACTGTCTCATTTTTCCACAAGGTGCAAGGGGCTTAGGTAGTTCGTACAACTTGTGTAGGGTCACAGAGCTACTAAGTAGTGAAACTGGGATTTAAATTCAAGTCTGTTTGAATCCAAAAATCCTGCTCGAACTACCTCACCAGACCTATATCCCTTGAAGTTTGGAGAGGGGAGGGTATAGCTCAGTGGTACAGAGCATGCTTAGCATGCATGAGATCATGGGTTCAATCTCCAGTACCTCCAGTTAAAATATATATATACAAAACAATACGAAAAAAAGAAATCCAAAGCACTTGCTGAACTATGTTCCTACAACTCCATTTGGGGCAAGGGGAAAATGAACAAATCCCAATCTTTCACTCTAATAAAGGAAATCTAATGCTTTCATGTTGTAACCCACGTACATCTCTATGAGATAAAATCTGAGTTGGGATGGAAGATATGGGGATTATGACAAGTATGGCAGCCTGATAGGGACTAATTAAGGAGGCATAATGTTGTTCAACTTAAGAACTTGGGCTCTGTTGACAGACTTGAATTTCAATCAGCCGTCTGCCACTTTCTCACTGCATAGTTTTGTGTAAGTCACTAAACCTCTCTAAGACCCACTTATCTCATCTATAAGATGAAACTAATACCTTTACTTCATAAGGCTGATGTGAGGATTAAGGGCAATAATGCTTGTAAAGCTTTTGGAACAGCTCTTGGCTTAGAATCAACACAATACAACGCACCTCTTATGGCTAAAGTGTTGGATGGGATGGAAACTTTAGTAAAATGGAGTAAAGAGGTAGAAAGTGTATTAGTGAGGTAAGACACAGAAATTAGAAGATAAGGTCAATATTAGAAAAAAGAACAGAAAGAAATTAAAGTTCTCTAGAGATACACAGGTCAGGATGAATCTGGAGTTACCCTTGCGGATAGAACATAAAACATGGTGACAGGGCAGGAAGGCAGGAGAAATTGAGGGGACTCGGGGGACTTGAGGTAGGAGAAAAGGGGCAGAGGCCATAGAAATAAGGGTAACTTTGTGTGGACTCTTAGGACTTCATGGGATCAGTACAAAATTACAATCAGTATATATTGAAGATAATTTTATAACTTTCCTTCTCCTTCTCCCACTTCTATTTTTTATTTTTAGCAATAAACTGTGTATGCATGCCATCCCAGACATTACATACATAACTAAGAGATAACTAAGGGGTTACAAATATTATTATCATTAATAGTAGGGAGCATCCAGATTCCAAAGATGACTCAGTCAGGGCTGAAGAACATACACTGGGTCTCCCTCAAGTGGTTCCCATGCCTTCTAATAATCTGGGAATGAGATGAAGGGGTTCAGTAAAGACACTGGCAACCCCTACTCTGCCACACTTTTTAAAGTTATAAATATAATATTAACATATGGGAATAAAAATTCAAGCCATACAGAATAAAAGGAAAGCTTAAAATATTTCTCCTTCTCACCTCCTAATCCTAATACCCAATTGTAACAGGCAGTTTTTATGTTTAATTTTTCTGGTGGTTACTTCCATTACTCTAAATTAGTGGTTCTTAAATTTCTGTGTACACAACAGTTACCTGTAAAGCTTGCTGCTTGCTTCAAAAGCAGATAACTGGACATCACTCCAAAAACATCTGGAGTATAGCCAAGGAATCTGAATTTTTAAAAACTACTGTGAGTAGTTTTGATTCAGGTAGTTTATGGGACTAACTTTGAAAAATACTGTTATAAAGTATACATTTTTATCTCTATATTTTAGTCAATCTACTTATTAGCAGGAACTTTCCGATAATGAAGATGAGAAATTTTAGCACACAATCCTCTCTCCTTTTCAATTTTTTGTGATGATATTTTTAGTTTTAATTTCTCTACTGATTGCCACTATAATTTTATAATGCAATTAAACCTTCACTTATTGATACTTTACATGGTATATATTGACTTTCACTATATAGGATAAGAAATTTAACCTCTGCTACTCTTGGCTATTTTTCATTTTCCTCCACCTCCCAGCCCTCTGTCAGCTTTACCTTTACCATAATCAAATTTACTGTGAAAGATTTTGCAACCAAAAGCTAATGAACATATCTATACTCTTATGATTAATGTAAATCTTATTTCCTTGTAAATCAAGGTGCATGACTGTACAATAAAGACATTTAAATATATGTCACAAAACCTTTGGTACTAAGAACCTGTGCCACTGCTCCAACTGTCAAGATTGAATTGGTTCTCTTGCACTGACTGTATCAGTTGCTTAAAATCAAATCATGCATTAGTTTGCTCCATATTTGAGTTGTGACTTTCTTGTACATATTTTTTTCTGGAGACATTCTTTTATCTTAATAACCAGGAAATATGTACCTTTATCATCGTGTCACTAAGATCATACAATTTCTTAACCATACTAATACTTTCTGGGTCTGCAGCATCCTGCTGCATCCTTGGAGTTTCTTTTTAGTATAACCCTATATTATTCTATTGCTCCTTAGAAGCCTCTTCTTCCTAACTTCATGTTACTTCAAAATAAACTCAAATAAGTATTTCCAGACTGGAAAATTATCTGAGTCTTTGCAAATCTGAAAATATCTATTCTGCCTTCATAAAGGATTGATATTCTAGGTGTATACAGAATTCTAGGTTAAAAACAATTTTCTAGAACTATGTGAAAATTTAAGACTTCTGTGCATCAAAGGACACAATCAGCAAAGTGTAAAGGCAATCTACAGAATGGGAGAAAATATTTTCAAATCATTATCTGATAGGGAGTTATCCAGAATATACAAAGAGCTCCTATAACTCAACAACCGCAACAAAATAACTCAATTAAAAGATGAGCAAAGGACTTGAATAGACATTTCTCCAAAGAAGATACACAAATGACCAATAAGCATATGAAAAGATATTTAATACCACTGGTCACTAGGGAAATGCAAATCAAAATCACAATGAGATATCACAACGTACCTATCAGAATGGCTGCTGTATTAAAAAGAAAGAAAATAACAAGTGTTGATGAGGATGTAGATAAATTGGACTCTTTGTATACTATTGGCAGGAATGTAATAAAATGGTGCAGCCACCATGGAAAACAATATGGTGGTTCTTCACAAAGTTAAAGATAGAACTACCATATGATCTAGCAATTCCACTTCTGGATATATATCTAAAAAAATTGAAAGTAAGGTCTCAAAAAGATATCTGTACACCCATGTTCACAGCAGCTTTATTCACAATAGTCAAAAGGTGAAAGCAACCCACCTGTTCGTCAATGGACAAATGAATAAACAAAATGTAGTATGACATACAATGGAATATTATTCACCCTTAAAAAGGGAGACAATTCTGACACATACTTCAACATGGATGAAATGTAAGGACATTATATTATGTGAAATAATCCAGTCATAAAAAGATAAATATTGTGTGATTTCTCATATATGAAGTGCCTAGGGTAGTTCAATTCATAGAGACAGAAAGTAGGATGGTATTTGCCAGGAGCTGGGGGTAGCAGGAAATGGGAAGTTATTGTTTAATGGGTAAAGAGTTTCAGTTTTTCAAGATGAAAAATTTCCTGAATTTGGTTCAACAACAATGTGAATGTATTTAACATCACTGAACCACACACTTAAAAATGGTTATGGTGGTAAATTTTAAGTTATGTCCTTTTTACCACAATTAAAAAAATTTTTAATGCTAAAATAATAATAATAATTTTCCATTGGAAATCTGAAGGCATTGCTGTATTGCTTCCTAATAATTGACTGATACAATTTTATTGTGATTCTTTTGTAGCTAACATGCTTTTTCCTCTCTAAAATATTTTATGTTCTTTCCTTTATCTTTGACATTCTGAATATGTCTAATTTATCTTGCTGGACATTAGAGGGGGTTCTTTCAATCTGAACATTAAAATTTTTCTTCAGCTTTTAGAAATATTGTATTATTTCTTCCATAATTTTATCCCTTCATTACTTCTGTCTTATTTCTGGGAATTTAGCATGGATCATTTTTCTTAATCTTTTCCTTTTTTCTCATATTTTTACTTTCTTCATCTTTCTCCTCTGTTACAAAAGATTTCTTTGGTTATTTTATTTCAGTCTTCTTATTCATTTTATAATTTTAGCAATAATATTTTGAACTTCTATGTTGCTCTTATTTGTACTCTTTTTTCTTAGCAGATGAATTTTATTTTGTATGTGCAACCTTTTCTCAAATGTCTCTGATGATACTCATTAAAATTTTTTTAACCTCTCTGAATTATCTGATTCCACTGTAGGTTATTTGCTCTGTTCATTCATTTTTGTGCTGTTGGCTTTTCTCAAATATAGGCTGATCCTTGGTTGTCCTTTCATTGTGCTCTAAAATCACAGAATAAAAGAGCTAACTAACAACCTTCAGTTGTGAGTAGGACACCATTAAATGGCAGCCCTCACTTCAGGGTACAGAAGCAAAGTAGCAGACAGGCAGGCTGGCTGCCAACACCCTTTCCCTTATGAACATCCTTATATATACTGTACATTCCCAGCCACTATTAGATAATATTTCAAGGCATGTAACATAGGTAAGTCTTGCTTCATCATCAGAGAGCATGTACCTAAGCCTGTATTTCAAATAGTCTATCGAATAATTTTATGGGTGGACTTCAGATGCAACTGATTAAATTATCATTGCATTTAATACTTTTTTTAGTATTTTTTCTTAGTTCTTATTTTTTATTGACGTGTAGTCAATTTACAATGTTAGTTTCATGTGTATAGCAAGGTGATTCAGTTGTACATATACATCCATATATTTTTTTAGATTCTTTTCCATTACAGCTCATTATAAGAAATTGAATATAGTTCCCTGTGCTATACAAGGGAACTATATTCTTTTCCATTACAGCTCATTACAAGAAATTGAATGTAATTTCCTTGTCCTTAGTGTTTATTTTATATATACTAATGTGAGTCTATTAATCCCAAACTCCTAAGCTATCCCTCCCCTACCTTTCGCACCTGGTAACCACAATTTGTTTTCTAAGTCTGTGAGTGTATTTCTTGTTTTTAAATAAAACTTGTATCTTTTTTTTTTAGGTTCCACATATAAGTGACATCATATTTGTCTTTCTCTGTCTGACTTACTTCACTTAACATGATAATCTCTAGGTTCATAGATGTTGCTGAAAATGACATTCTTTCATTATTTTTATGGCTGAGTAATATTCCAGTGTGTGTGTGTGTGTGTGTGTGTGTGTGTGTGTACACAGACCACATCTTAAAGAGCACTTCTATTTTCTTTTTATTCATTTGTACTTGAATTGTTGTTTTTGTTGTTTTTCTTCACAGAAATCTTTTAAGCTATTTGTCACCTTGATTATGATTAGATTAACAGAATAGCAATTATAATCAGAGCACATTTAAAGTACAAGATATCACAATATACTGAAAATGAACAGGTGAGTCAAGACCTGTCTTAGTTTGGGTTCTAGTCCCTCAGAAGCAGAGCCTGAGTAGAGAATTTGAGTATAAGTAGTTTATTTGAGAAGTGATTCCAGGAAGCTCCAGTAAGAGAGATGGGAGATAGGAAAGGGAAGAAAGCTAATAGAGTACATTATTGAGCAAATTGCCACTGTGGGTGGCTGGAGCATAATCCTGCTGCAAATTTCTGGGAGACTACATCAGTTACCCTGTAGAATTATATACAATATACTTCAGAGTGCCTGCCCACGGATACTCTGGTTTTCTGTTTCCCCTTCATTTTTGATGCCTAACAGTTTCCTTCACTTACTTTCAAGCTCAGCTATGATTCTAAGAATGTTTGTAATATTTTATCTATATTTTCTAACTATTATGTTGTAGGAGAGTTTTCAGTGTAATTTACTATATTGTCCAGTTCCCTCCAAATAGAAATGTTAGATTAAAGAAAGACCAAAAAATCAATAAATATATAAATGTCTTAGAAAAATGCCTAGCACACTATGATAGTTCATTAAGTATTATTAATTGCTAATACTGAGATGGTAGTAATAGAAGCCATAGAAGTAGATGTAGTATTGGAAGAAAAAGAGTGAAAACTTGATGGGGCTGTTCTTGATGTTCCTAAAAGGAAAAACAAGAATGTTTGCCCCAACAGTGTTCATCCTTGAACCTGAACAACATATATGAATTAACTGAGAAAATATTTTATTTTATTAGCAGGTGGTATAAGAACATTTTTGCAGGGAAAGAACAGTTTTATTAAAAAGGGCTTTGATAAGCTCACCATGGCATAGAAATAATTCTCAGATTGCTCAAGTTTCATCAAAAATGAGAGAGGGTCGCTGCACATTAAATAAGAACAAGTTTGGGAGTTTCCTGGAGGAAAGATCAAGGAGATGAGGCCCCTGACTGTTAGAGTGCCTGAACAAAGATTTAGGGGAAGAATCAAAGCATCAAATGGAGACATTTAAATTGCTGCAGTGTGTTGTGAGCAAAAAACTCTCTCCCGTAAGTTTCCTTTGATCCTGGATACAATTTTCATTATTCACTCATCATTTTATGTGAATGGAGTTTCAGTTTGGAAGAGTTCAAAAAGAACTACTAGGGGTCGATTAGATACCTGAGTGGCAACAGCAATATTCCTCCTCCTTGGGAGTGGAAGCAGTGAGATAGTCTATGAACTGCCCCTCCAGACGAAAGGACTCAGCAGAGGGAAGAAGGGCATTCTGGGGAGGAGGAGCAGCATGAGCATCTTCTTGGAACCAGAAGCAGATCAGTGAAGGTAGATCCCAGGTTAAAGGGTGGTAATGAGGCAAGAGGTGTAACCAGAAGAGAAGGCAGGGGACTATGAAGAGCCTTTAGTGCTGAGCCAAGGGTGTAGAATTTTTAGTATAGATGATGAGGATCACTGAACAGTTTTCAAGCCAGCAATGTTTTCCCACTGAATATCATAGAAAGGTAATTATTGACAGTTTGAGATAATGCTTTGGAGAGACATAAAGCCAAAGGCAGGCCAGGAAACTAAATCAGGACTATTGTAGGGTCTCAGTCTAAGGAGAGTGAGAACCTAGATAAAAGAAAGGACAGCTGGGCTGGAGATGATGGGAGAATTCGAGAGCTAGCTACGAGACAGAACGGAATAACTTAGGAATAGCAGTGTATTAGTTAAGTAGGCTATGCTGCAGTAAAAAAAAAAAAAAAGACCCAATTATGTACAGTGGTTCAAACAATACAAAAGTTTATTTCTTCCACATGTAACTCTCCAAGAAAGATGTTCCTTGTCAGCTGGAGGCTTTCCTCCACTTGAAGATCCAAGAATCCAGTCTCCTTCCATCTTATGGTTCCAACATCCCTTAGAACCCCATGATAGTCAGCAAAAGGGGAGAGAGTGTGAAGAGGGACACACCCTCATTTTAAAAGCTTTGGCCAGGAAATGGCTCATAACACTTCTACACACATTCCACTCACTAGTACTTAGTACTATGGCCATATCTTACTGGAGGCTGGGAAATGTAGTCTAGCTCCATGCCCGGGAAGAAAAAGAAATAGATTTTGGAAAACATCTAGAAGTCTCAGCATAATCAATGAGGGAAAGAAAGGATCTTGGAATAATTCCCAATATCTAGATTAGTTAACTAGGTGAATGGTGGTGGCATTAGGGAATACAGGTTTGCTTGCAGGGAGGTGGGGTAATAAGTTCAGTTTGAGACATGTTGACTTAGAGATATTCATGAAATGCCTGTGGGGAAATATCCAGTATGTCTGTCTATACACATCCTTAAGGACTAGAGACACACAACATTGGCCATTATGCTAATTTACTATGCCTTATATAAGCTTTAAATGTGTACTCAACATAAAGAAGATTTATTTGAATCAAATCTCTGAAAACTTTTCCATTGAATCCTTCATTGGTCTGTATTCATAGGCACAGATGGGAAAAACACAACTTAATATTATTCCAAACCAGGAAGAAAACTGATTTCCCATGAAAGCTAAACGATATGTTCTATTCAGAACTGAATTATTACACAGTACACAGTCATCCACAATGAAAAGAGATTGGGAGCATCCTGGTATGGCTGTGCCTGATTTCAAATCATGGGACTGGCAGAGGCGGGATTTTTGCTTGTTTATTTTTCAGAGATCTTTTAAAAATATGCCCTATGTACCTGAGGGAAGTGAAAAGGAGCTATTAAAGTATCTGATGCTTGAGTCTAGGCTCACTTCAGTTCTGATTCCCTCAAAGTAAATTGCCTCAACATGAAATCAACTCTCAGATTATAAGTTACCATATTCTCTCTGTCTATAAATCAACCTTTAAGACAAATCTGAGTGTTCTTAGGATGACTTGGTAAATCACCAAGATTTTAGTGTCCCTGATGATTATCTTGTGGTCTGAAAATACCTTGAAAAAAGAGGTTTTTCACTTGAATGATCCAGATGACTGGGTGAATTAAATTATTTTCATCTTTTTTTCACTTTTAAGAAAACAATAAAGTATATATCTTTATTAGTAGTAAACCTGGATAATAATATTTTATTATTATTATCCAGACTCTGTATGTGTACTACCTATATCTGTAATAAAAGTTATTATCTTTACCTTTTATGTGTCAAACTTTGTTTCATTATTAATTATGTGATAACGGCCCAAGGATGGGGTTAGGGTAGGGGCATTAAATGCCTCACTGGAATCATCATGAAAAAAGGCAGTTTGATGAGTCTACATATTTCCATACATTCAGTCAGTCAGCTGGGGTAATATAATTCAATAATAAATGGTTATAAAACATGCTTAAGAATTGTCCAAAATGTTATCATGTGAAATATAGGACAATAGGCAAAAAAACCCTGAATAATAAGATAAAAACACTACAGAAATCTGTATATCACAAATGCACCCAAGCAATTCAAAAGCCAGGGTTGGGGGAGGGGAGAGAGACAGAGAGAAAGAGAGAAAATGTGTATACAGTGCTTTTTGCCCTGGGAAGAAAAAGCCTCTGGCAGTGTAATTGTTTGAGTGTTAGAAAAGACCTCAGCAAAAAATGCCAAATTGATAGAAATGAAAAAGACTCCTTCGCTTTTCTTCACAGAACAAATATTTTTCTACTTGTACCAATGAAAACCCCAGATACTACACAGCCAGCCAATCTGTGTTTACTTCTCCCTCTTATGTAACCTGTCTTTCCCCTAACTCTCAGACTCCACAGGGGAGTCAGAGTTCTACAAACAGCCTGAGATGAAATCATCATTATTATGGCTTTTGCAAGCGGAGTTATGGCTCGGTCCCATAATTCTAAGGGCTAACCCCATAGAGACGGAAAAGATTAGCAAAGGCTCTTTGCCACTCTAGCGGTGGGAGTGCACTTGGAGGGCTTCTCCACTGACTAAGCAGCGTGCAAACCCAGTGCTGGATTCTGTACGGCTACAAAACACAAGGCTGCATGACAGACCTCTTCACGTGGATGCCAGATGGAGCTGCCAGTAGGGGAAAATGACTAGGTCTTGAATCTATATTTCTTCTAGGGGTCCAGGGAAAAGGGAAAACCCATCACATGTCAATTGATAACATGCCCTCAGTCCTTGTTCTTCTCCCTCATTGGGAGTTCATCACTTCAATTAATTTCCATTTCAATTAATATTCATTAAGTGTCCAGAGCGAGCTAGGCCCAGCTGGGGGTAGGGGACCAAATAAGGACAATCACTCTCTCTGCCCATATTACTAGTGTGAAATGTATTCATCAATATGGAAATTTCCAGCACCCTCAGTGACCTTGAATAGCTGGTCTTCATGAACTCTTCAGAAGTAATTATTAAGCCATCTGCCTTATGTAGACATATATGACCCTAGAGGAATTCCAGTGCAAGTAAGAGGTACATCTGCCTGATAGATCTGCCTTTGCCTGTGCCAAGGAACTTTTCATAGAGTTCTCCGTAGTAAGATGTTTAGGGGATGTCAACAATCCACAGTCCTAACTACTGAAAATACATGCACATTTAATTTTCCTTTGCAAAAAAGAAGCATAATAATGTTGACACTTAGAATGTATTCAGCAGCTAGTCTCAGATGAATCTGATTACAAAAAGGAAGGCATGAAGAGATAACCCAGTATCCTCTCAGTTCTCTGTGGAACAAAACTGAGTTAAAGGATTTCCAAATGTGAAGTGATGACGACTTTCTAAGTTTCCTTTGCTTTGAAATTTATTGCTTAATATTTCTCAGTGGTAGGCACAGTCAATGGTGGTCCCATGCACACATTTCAGAATAAAAAACTTGAATTAGCTCTAGTCTATTAGCTTTAAAGCTATCTATACATGCAAACAAACGAACTCTTACCTGTATTTTCTATATTTGAAAGCTTGCACATTGATAGATAGACATGAATATTGCTATGTAAGTCCACATCAAGTTTGAGGCATTTTTAAGGCTATTCTGAACCATTCTAAATTATTAATTCTGGCTTAAGGGAAGTAATAAAAATTATTCAGTCTCCACAGGAAATTAATTTTGTTACCTTTCTTAGTAATAAAAGCAAAACTGTCTGGATCCACTGTTTTGCTAGTATCTTCCAAAATGTCCATTGTTTATTCTGCTTGTCTCAAATTGAAGGTAAAATGTTTGCATTACCGACAGCCCTTCCTCACAATTAATGGGCACCTCAATTTGTCTTAAATGGCATGCAATAGTATTCTGCACAGGAGCAGTGCCCACATTTGCATAATATTCTAGCTTTCACAGCTGTGCTCTAACTAATTCATTTACTAATATCTGGGGCTTGGAAAGTCAAATGTCCTTTTCTAGCAATTTAGCTTCTAGAGAGCATAATACAGTAAAAGGTCAGTGATCTGACATAATCCTATAGACCACTGTGGTGTAATGTCAGTATAGGTTCCTGCAGAAAAAGATGGTACACTCAAACTGGGTAACTAAGGAGAATTCAAGGGTTGAACCATTTGCAAAGGTTTAGGAAGAGTTTTGGAAAAACAACATGGGATATTGCAGTGCCCCAGGGATAGCAACATCAGAGAATTTGAAGCCTGAAGAAGTAAGGGGAGGGAGTCATTACTAGAAGCTGTGGAGAGTAGCTATATGGAGACAGCTTAGAGAGAAGCAGTGAACTCCTGGTGACCAGGCGGGGAGGGGATAAACACCCTCTTCTTATTTCTCCCACTTTCCTGTTTCTTGTAGGTGCCTCTCATTGGCCAAATGGAAAGCCAAAGGGCAAGGGAACCTGCTGAGGCAGCCTGCAGACGTCAGCCTCCTGGGGCACAGAGTAGCAGGCAGAGTGATATAAGGATAAGGGATATAAAAGGACACATGTAAGACACTCACCTAGAAGCCCTACCTCATCATTGGATGTTTTTGGACATTGCTCTAATGATAATGCCAAGACCCCTTCATGTCACAACGTGAAAGGCAAGATTAATATAGGATGCATTGTACTATGAATATAATAATTTAAGTAAAGTATATGATAAATAGTATACTGTATTGTAAATACAGTAGTCTAAAGTTATGATACACTGATAAACTGTTATCTGAAAATTCAGCATCCCAGAGCTATATTGGTTTAACAGGCTACAGGTATTTACCAACAACATATGAGAGATGCATGAAGTGAAATAATCTGTTATAGGAGATTAATGTGCAGTTCTGAGCCTACAATAACACATTTTGAGAAACTTAAATATGATATATTTGTACCTTAATCTTTCATTTCTGTTTCTGTTTCCCAAATTGTCACTGTATATATAGTAATTATAACTTTAATGCATTGTTCATATCAACACAACTGGCTTAGTCTTGAATACAAAAAGTCAATAATTTGACAAAAATATTCACTTAAACAACTCTAGATCACGTAGTTACCTAAATAATCAAATCAATTCTCCACTGGAGAGTTTGATAGAAATGATTCTAAACACTGTCTAGATGAATTATTTCTGCCACATTATCACTTTTGGACTCAACATACTCAAATAAGTCATGATGTTTGGGTTAACTTCTAGGCTTTTGTCTCTCTCCTCCATTTCTTGAAGTGTCTCTGGGCAAATAACATTTTGAATAACTCATTCATCAGTTGGCTATTTCACTATTGTAATGCCCCCATTAGTAATCAGCTGATTCCCATTTCCTCTTGTAGAACTGAATTAGGGGCCTCCATCTATAAAAGCCCACTCATCCCTTGAAATCCTGTTCATTATATTAAATCCTTCAGGCTCCTCTGAAGAGTGCTAACTCTTCAAGTACTCCTCAAACAGAACACTTGGTTGCTAATGTGATGCTACCCAGGGAGTCTTTAATGGCCAGCCAGGGAGCTGGCCTGCCTGACTGACTCATTCTGCCAATCCACCACTGAAACTCCTTATGGTAATCCATTTGTGCACTGAGACAAAGCCCAGATGCTAGGCAGCCAGGACTTTATAAGGACTTCGTCCTTAAAACAGTATTTCTCAACCTTTTTTTAAATTATTATTTCCCACCTAAGGAGACTTTTTTAGACATATTTTCCCAAATAACCTCCCCACACCGTGAAATTTTAAACACCACAGATTCACTGTGTATCTGTTTATGTACTATGTGGCCCTTTGGCAGCCACAGATCATTATAATATCTAAGATTTTTGGGGGGGCTCCACCGAGAACCGACTTGGGACCCCTCTAGGTGATATCACCTCCACTGAGAAGGCATGCCTTACTTGGAGGGCTTGAAGGACTACTTGAAAGCCTCCAAACTACAAGATAACAGTTCACTGGATTTCCACTTTATCTGGAGAAGGAAGAAGAGTGAAGGGTAATGGTGGAAAGAAATGAAAATAAGGCTACCATGACTTTAACCTAAGGGCCTAATCAATCAATCAAGCATCAATCAACAAGAGATTATTGAGTTCTGACTGTGCTGCGTAGGTATGCAGATACAAAAGACACAGGGTAGTGTTCAAAATAAAAAAGGTCCATTCTCTAAACATCTATTCCACGTGCACAGACCCTCTTCTGATATGCCCCAAATATTTGCCATGAATTTCAAACATAATTACATTAAGACTTCATCCTCTGGAAGGCACTTCTGAAAAATACTTTTCTATGTATAGGTAGGTACTCTTACAAAGATGTGAAAAATTACAAAAAATGCAGTGGAAACTCAGGCTTAGTCATTTTGCTAAAGAGTTAGGGGAAGGAATGCATGATCTGCTTTCTAAACAGGAGCTTCTACGTTTGATGCCAGCCCAGGAAAGAGTAATTGCTATGCTGGTAATGCAATTCCCTTCATTTCCAATCTTAGTAATATAAATATTCCTATTAACGCCTGTTCTGTCACCATAGTAACAATGAAGTCTTCCTGGACCTGAATTTTAAATGAGTAACTAAAGGCACTTGGGCACAGAGCTATGTCCTGGGAAAGTGATTCCCAGATACAGGTCAGTTGACCTCCCACATAAGAATCACCTGCAGAGCTTATCAAAAGCACAGACCCAAAGGCTACAGCCAGACTTAGAGAAGAAGAATTTCCAGAAGTGAGACCTAGGGATCAGCAATGTATTTTTTCAAAAGCTTTTCAGTTGATTCTGATTCACAGCCAGGTTTGGAAGGTACTGTGGAATAGCTGAAGGCATTCATCTGTTACAGAAACAGAAAGAAAAACGACTAAATAGCTCTCTGATTCAGATTTTGCTAGTCACTAAGTTTGTGACCTTGGGCCAAGCACTTGGCATTGCATTGACTTCACCTTTTTCTCTGTTTGTTTCCCAGTTCCTCCTTTTTCCTAGCTTCCTCTCAAATATGAGGCCCTCATGGTCCAAGTTGCCTCAGGGCCTCTCTTACCAGCCTTGTCTTTGTGTATCTTTCAGCTTCGGCTGCCACTAACAATTTTCTTGTTTTTTCCTTTTGTTTCTTACCCCAAGTAACTGAAAGAGATTAAGTTGGTTCAATCCATCACCAACATTCCTGATGAACAATGTTCTCACAGGCCACTGGGACTACCAGGACCTCTTGTCCAGTGAACCACTAGATAGCTTGTAGTTTGGCTGCTTTAGAATTGGATGTTCTCCCTAGTCTAGGCAGCTGAGGCCAGGGGTATAGGATCACATGATACAGAACAAGGTCATCTCGGTATCTGAAACTGCCTAGATCATTTTCCTCAATAAACCTTATATTTATAGTCATAGTTGCCTAAAATTGTCCCTTTCTTCTTTAAAATTCTATAAGTTTATTAATAACTAACATCCCAGCCAAACATGTGGATGATGACAAGTGTGTACTTGATGCAGTATTATAATCCTAAATAAGTCACCTACTTAAACAAGCTTAAGGAAACATGAGGTATCCATATTGGCTTCTTGTTAGCTAAAGGCCATCCTTGCTGTGTGATAGTCTTTCTTACTTATTCCTTAGTAAATAAGAGTTTATTGTGCTATTATTCATGAATATTTAAAACAATTACACTTGCCTCTTTTTATCTTGTTTCTGAAGAGGGAAATCACCATGCAAATCCAACTCTTACACTTGCGCCATGGATTCCATTCCCTCCCATCAGCTTCAGGACCAGAAATCATTGATTATCCTTGACTGTCTTTATCTTCAACTTTTCTTTTCACCTAATTCCTTCCTCTCAGCCTATACCCATGTTCACTTCATTCCCATTTTCAAAAGAAAACTTTCCTCAGACTAAAATCTCAGTACAAGTGATGAATTCATATTTTCTTCCTCCACAGAAGGAAAAAATAGTGATTTGCTCTCATATATTTTCCCAATTTTACACTCACTCTTTAATCCACTGCAATCTGACTTCTGCCCCATCCATTCGTTTGAAATGATTTTGTCCAGAGTGACTATTACCAGACTACTTCCTGAGCCCTTTTATTGGGGAGGGGGAGGAAATTACTTGAAATTTGACACTGTTGAATATTCTTTCTTAAAACTATCTCTTCCCTTGACTTTCACGACATAATTCTTTTGTGGTTCTCTTCTTCCGTTTCTAATGGATTATCTTTACAGACCATTCATCTACACCCTTGGACTACCATCTCTACTCATCTCATAGTCTGAACACTAGTGTTTCAATCAGATATTTCAAACTGTTTCCCCTAGTATTTTTTCAACTTGTATCTATATCTTGAGAAGTATTTAAAGATTCCACCTTGAGAGAATGTAGTCTGAGACAGCAACTGTTTTCCTTACTTCCCCTGCCCTCCCAAGCACTTCTTCTCAAGTCAAATGCATCAACCAGATCTGGCACAAACTTAAAGATGTGTCCTTGGACCCATTTTGACTATAGTAGATACTGCGTTGTGCCATCTAGATCCTTCTTTGGGACTGAAGGACTCATTCCCTCAGCTTCTGGTAATGCAGCCAAGAGACAGTCCTCGGCTGTCAGCCCTCTCCAGAAATTGCTGTTGGAAAGAGCTGCTTCACCTAAGGTCATGTATCTTTCCCAGGGGCAACCTGTATCCAATGAACATAATGGGGATGTATAAAGACATAGACCCTTTTTTGTAATGCCGGGCAACCTTTCAGGGTTCAGCACTCCCTGTGGGGTTGGTTGAAGTCTCTCCTGAGACTGCATTAACACCCAACTTCTCCCTCTGTTGGGTATGCTTCCTCCAGGTTTTGATCTGTAGAGCACTTCCCAATGAACCTCCTGCATGCTAATCTCTCTCTGAGTCTGCTTCCCAGTGAGCCCAACCTGCAATTCAGACTCACCTAGGTAGTCAACCCGATTGTTCACTATACCCAGCTTGTCATCACCACATGTATGCATACACTTTGTATTTCAACACTCCCTGTGTTGCCAGGCCTCATAGAAGCCCACCTTTTACTTGGTTCCCAGCAATTAAAAAGGTGACTAATAATACTCAGTGCAGGAGGTAATGCATGTGGAACACTTTGAAAAAACATAAAAGAAACTTAAAAATGTTCTTCTAAGTGAATCAGGAAAGCAAACACATCAAAGAGAAGAAAGGCAAAGTGGCATAAAGCTGTGAATCAAGTGGAGTTTTAGAAGGAAATAGTCTTCTACAATGTCCTGTAAGTAGGATAAGTATACAGTGAATTTTCTTAGACAGTTCCCAGACTGACAAAGCATGTGATGGAAAGGTGTGGACAGAAGAATCAACCCGATTACTCATTCTACAACTAGCAGGCTTTTAAGTGTGTGAAATCTACCATTGGATGAGCTCAAAGAAAGCCTAGCATGGCTCTGATAGCCAGAAGACCAAGACTTGCCCTTTAAGAATTAATCTCTAGCCTTACAAAAGACTTAGTGCCAAATTTTATAAGGATGAAGAGATGGATAAATGTTCAAGAAGTTTCCAAATTGTCCTTCCTTGTTTTCTCCCTGAAGTCTGTGATCCAGCCTTATTCACTCTCCAGATGGGTCCACTTTCCCAGTTTCCAATTGTTGCCCTTGATTTCACAGACCCTGAAGTCCCTCCTTATAGCCCAGTGTCACTGAAGACTTGTATTCCTGTGACAGACTTTTTGTGACCCAGTTCTCAGAACCCCCCTCATACCTTCTGATCTTTCAAGAACAGTTTTGACTCATTTTAGGCTGTGCTGTTTGTTTAATCAGTTAAAAAGAAAAATAAAAGTATGGATAAGGTTATGCAGAGCACTGCTCTACTAATGAAATATGTATGATGTAACATTAACATTCAAAGTATTGGTTCAAGCAGAGATATCTGTCTCGTCATGCTCATTTTGCATGAGTGTTGAAAAAAATGACCATCATATGGTCAAAATCCAAAAGTGAAATGGCTCTTTGATTTGCAGCTGTGACCACTGTTTGCAGAGTCACTTGGTTCTCTACCCTGCCTCTCAGAGACAACGTTGTCCTCAAGCTATTGTCCAGACTGGGCACTCCTGCTCCCTTAAGATTTTTGCCAGCCCTGTCCAACAGCTGCTAGTATTTTCCAGCCATGCCCAGCAATGTAGACCTCTCTTGTAGCTGTGATTAAAAGTGTTTTTTAAAAGCTCCTTTTGCCTTCTCAATTTGTGGTTACTTCAGTTCTCCATTCAGGGGTTTGGGTGACTGTTGCCTTCACTGTATAGTAGGACTGGGTTAACACAAGCATTTCATCAATGCAGACAAATTAATGTTTTACAGCCCTCTTTTTAATTTATTTTTTATGTAAGTTCTGGTTGTCTATTACTATATAGCAAACCACTCCACACTTAGTGGTATAAGCCAGCAACAATCATTTATTATTATTACGATTATTATTTCACACTTCTCGGGTTGAGTGGGCTCAGCTAGGCCCTTTTTACTCAGAGTTTCTCATTCAGCTGCATGCAGGTAGTTGGACTCATTTCAACGTTTTCCTCACTCACAAGTTTGGTGGTGATGCTGGCAACTGACTGGGACCTCAGTTGGAACTCTAGGCCAGAACGTGAACATATGGCCCTTCTATGTAGCCTAAATTCCCTCATAGTGTTGCAGTTAGGTTCCAAGAGCAAGCATCCCAGGAAGAGCCAGATGAAAGCTCTATCACCATTTATAACTTAGTCTTGAAAGTAACATGGCATCACTTCTGCTGTATTCTATTGGTACATACAGTCATCTCTGTGGCTTCAGGAGGGAACACAGACTTCACCTGTCAGTGAGGGAGTGGCAAAGTTCATTTTAAGAAGAGAATATAAAATGGGAAATGGCCATCATTGGAAAATACAGTCTCTGACAATATATAACTTTGTAAAATTGCACAAATAATAACATATTCATTGTAGAAAATTTAAAATACATATAGTTAATTAATTACTTTTTGATATTCAACAGGACTTAAAATCTGCTAAGAAAAATAGGAGCATAGTCAATTTTGGGCTATTTAATACCTGTATGGAAATTATATTTTCTAATCCGAATGTTAAGATTCTCTGGTGTTTGTGCTGTTTCCAGATGCAAAAAGCAGTCTGAGAGATAGTTTGAGTGCTTAAATATTGAGAATTCTGGACATTTGATGGTTAATGGAGAGTCAACAAGATAAAAATATATAAAGCCAGAATTGTCTCAGAAAATTCAGTGTATGTTCATCCCACTTACAGGATGTTGTAGAGAATTATTCCTTTCTAAAACTTCACTTAATTCAGAGCTTCATTCCACTTTGCCTTTCTTAACTTCGATATGTTTACTTTTCTGATTCACTTATAAGAAGATTTTCAGAGTTGCTATCATGCCTTTTCAAAGTGTTCTACACGTATTACCCCTATTTAATCCTCTATAGTGCTGCCAGTCATTTGTAATGCCAACTAGAACAATTAAGTAACAACTTTGTATTGTCATTTAAAATACTCATTTGCACAGCAGAGCCTGAGAAAATAAAAGACGGTAAAATCAATATCTCGGCAAATCACAAAGCCATTAAACGGTATCTAAGAATATGTATTATAAGGGGAAATGTGCCTAATACATTAATTTTTAAACATTAAAATTATATGTATATACAGTGTAATGCCTTTTGTTTCAATTATATATATGTATTGAAGAAAATCGTAAGAGGATAGTGATATGATAGGTGATTTAATTTGCTTCTTTTGCTATTCTGTATTTTCCAAGTTTTCTACAGTGAACATATACTATAGTTTTAACTCAAAAATAAAAGTTTATACATTTTAAAGCCAAGGTCAAGAGAAAAAGTAAAGCCAAGGTCAAAAGTAAAAGAGAAGATCCTCAATTATGTACACTATTCATGATGAGAGTTGTACAATCTTTAATTTACATAATTTTCATTATATTGCTGAGCATCCAACCATTTAACCAAACTTGAAAAGTAGAATAACTTCCATTTCATATCTTTTTAGGGGTACATTTCAATTGACAGTTATACCAGTTGGATAGATCGCATTGAAACACAATGATGCTTACAAGAGAAACACAAAGTAAAGTGTCAGCAAAAATAAATTCTACTTGTAAAATTATGATGGTGGAAATGTATTATCAGTCTAAACTACTAAGAGTTGTGAATTTACACTTCATTCTGCAGTTGTTACATTTGTCATAAATATAAAGAGGGGAATGCAGTTCTTTTTGAGATGGCTTAACCTGTTAAATTAATATTCCCACTTCAAATGACTCATTCGGTGAGAGCAACAATGTCATATGCCAATGTGAATAGAGAAGAGAGAACAAATGTAAGAATGGAAAAGATAGAAGCAGCAATTTATAATTTATCAATATATGAAAGCTTTCAGTTAGTTTTCACTTAAAAATAAGTACTGGAAGAATGAGTGGATGCTGTGAATATACGTTTAATTGCAGCAACAGACAGTAGGATGGGCACATGGACTGTAATGATGAATCAACTATTTGGGCTGTGAGTCAGTGTGGCACATCTACCCCCATGTGTGAGTAGAAAAACAACCCTTGTGTTTCACTCTTGTCTTGCACTGGATTCATTTAATATGTCTACCAAGTATTACAAAGGCAAATGTATATATATTTTAACCAAATAAATGCAAATAATTACAAATTCCAAAGGATACTTTTCAAGGATTTGTGGGGGGACATTCATTCAGCCGACAGATGTATGCATTTAATATAACTCAGAGAGAGAGCACCTCTTGGTTTCCCTTCTACTTATCTGGCAATTCTTTAATCTCCGAGTACTTCCTCCTCTTCCCTCCCCTTTAGATTTTGCTGCTCCCACAAATCCACATACTGTCCTCTTTTCACTCTGGATAATCTTTTGGGGAGGTCCTACCTTTAGCCATGGCTTCCACCAATACTAGTGACTATGGCTAATGTCTATGTTACCAGCCCAGATATCTCTCCTCTACTTCAGACCCATAAATCCAACAGCCTCTAGACATCTCACCTGAAAGTACCAGGACTTCAAATTCATGGAGTCTAAAACTGATCTCATGATTTTCCCAGTCAAATATGCTGTAACTTCAGCTTCAGTCCTTCATTGTTGCTCTGATTATAGAAAAAAACCTCCAGTCTTGCAAATTTCAAATATTTAACTCAGCATTTGAGAATTGGGAGGGAAGCATTCCTTTGCTTAAAATTCTTCATTATCTCCCTATTATCTTCAGGATAGTATTTTAACTCTGCCTAGGCCTCCAGTCTTACCTATTGCCTCTTTACTTTAGTCCCTTACTGAACTACTTGCAATTCCTTGGACACAGGTATGTTAGATTCTTTAGTTTACAGGAAACAGAGACATTCTATCCATCTAAGGTAGTTAGGATATATTGTAAAACTTTATAAGTTAATATAGGAGAAAAGAATCTCATACAAAATTAGGAATAGCTGCCATTCAGGACCTATGGCATCAAGCCATTGGTCAATTCTTAAGCAGCAAGATTCTATGGAACTTTGCAATAGTGTTCTACCATACTCTTTAATTCTCTGCCTTCTTTATCTTTGTATATATCTTATCTCTCTACTGATTATCTGATGGTCTCCATTATTTCTGCTCAGAAGCGAAAGCTAGAGCCTATGATTGACCCACTTAATTGTCATCACTTTTCTAGGTACAGTTTTTGGCCACAAATCTCATCTATTACTAGAGAGCCAACCAGGGTTGGCAGCTCTTGAGCCATGTGTCCATTTCCAGCCCATTAAGTGGCTGTTATTCACCAAGATGCCTTCGCTCAGCATGGAGGTTTGACTCTGGTGATTTTCCTCAAAAAGAGGTAATGGGCTTGTCAGTGACAACTAGCATGTATATGGATAAGATATTTACAGACTATGAATTGAGGTAGGCAAAAATATAACTTTTATTTCACTACAACTGAACTAAATTTCTATTTTGAAACTTTATCCTTCTGATGGCAAAAAGTTAGGCTTGCATAATTTAAGGTAAGTTGCTCAATTCAGGGTTTTCTCAGTCAAATAAGAGTTCTTCCCTTACTGCTTCTCCACATGTTTTAGTTTGGGTGACCCTAAAGGCAGCATCTGAGATGAGGAATCGGATTCTGGTAGTTTACGTGAGATGCGATCTTGGGAAACAACAATGAGAGAGCAAGAAGGGTGAGACATGGGAGAAGAAAAACACAGTAAACTGTTATCGAGGTGTTGGCAACTGGGGCTCTATTCCACTGCAACCCCTTAACAGCTGGTTAGAATGCAACCCATAATTCTCTCTGAAAAATAGGGTGCTGGAATTGGAGCACTTATCCTCCAAATCCCACTCTTCATTGGTTGAGTACTTCCCCTGGAGGTATTAATTGGCCTGTACTTCTGGTCTATCCTGCATGCAGGTTGAGAAAACCCCCACATCTTCAAAAAAAAAAAAATCCTAAAACAGTAAAAAGTAAATTTTACATGCACGCTTAGAGTAGTTTGCTGAGAGTATGCACAAGAACTATCTACCAGAGCTGCAGTTAATATCTGAGGGTAGCCAAAAGAGTGTGATATGGGACACCAAAATTTTCTACCACACTCCAGTAGAAAAGCCATGATGTACCACAGTGTGGGTGATATTTAGGTGTCATAATGGATCCAGGCTGGGGTCTACTGAAACAATTAAGGCTCCACTTATCTAGTCTTCATCCTCTAGCTCTGCTGGTAGAGTCTGAGGCATCCTCATTTCCTTCTAGTCTCCAACTGTCAAGTATCTGCAGGGCAATCTGCCATCCTTCCCATGACCAAACAGCCCCACACATCCTTTACCCTCCTCCAACTCAGCTTCTTATTGATTCCTTTCAGGGAGAGGACTAGGATGGGGGTTTGAGGACCAGTTCTCAGGAATGAGACATGAGGATCCATTCTCAGGGACACACACCAAAATGTACTTCAGTATTTGTACCTCCTGATCCTCCACTCTTTCACACCAATCTGTGAGAACACTATCTAAATTAAGCAGGTGGAAAAAACTGACCTGACCTGTGTACTTTTTCTTGTCTTTTATTTATGTCATAAATTGTGTGTCCTGAATCCTTTGAGGCTCTGGATCTTGACACTATTCAACTCAAAACTTTTTACTCTCAACATTATTGTCTCTTCTGGGAGTCTCAAAAGGCTGTTTTGAGCCTAAAAAGCTGAGCATTGACTCCTTTCTTTCCCCTTTGTATTTCTTTTGAAGTAACTGTACCCTGAGAGTAGTAAATATAAAATATTCTCTTATGTTGGGTCTCCAGAAGCAGGCCTTGAGATGAGAATTTGTGTGAAAGTAATTTATTAGAACATGTTCCCCTAAAAAAGCAGTAGAGTAAGAACTGGAATATGGAAAGGAAGGATGCCAAGCAAGAATTTAATATTAAGCTAAGTCCTGTAAGAGGGTAACTTTGGCTCTAACCCAGGGTTTACCCCTGGAGACAATGGAGGTCACTCCTCGGAGTTTTCCCCCTCAAGGGGCAAAGGAGTTGGAATATTTATCCTCTAACTCCATCAGTCACTGATTAAGAGCTGCCCACTGGGAGAAGTGGGGAGAGAGAGAGAGAGTGGGGACTGTGGCAAAAAATCCCAGTCACTTCTGCAAATTCTGTTCTGACAGCATCTGTCAGGAATACCCTAATGATTATTTGAATGAGGCATCAGTATGAGCAGCAGGAAATAGTAGGGAAAGAAACATAGGATAACGTTTCAGAATATAATCTTGCCATGCATATCTATTAGGTTTAACTCCCATGCCCTCTTGGACCACCATGAATTTCATAGGGGGATATTAAGTTTTGTATATTCTGCTTTTCTCCCAGGCCAATTAGTCTTTCTGCAAAACTTAGTCTCCCAGTCACAAGGTCTTTTTCTCTCTGCTCTCATAATATCCTCTGAGAATAAGTCTATTAAAGTTGGGTTTCCCCTATTAGAATTTGCAGTCCATAAAAGCAGAGACCAGCTTGCTCCTTTCAGCATCCCCAGGCCTAAGTGCTCTGTAAATGCTTATGCAAGAATAGATGAAGGTAGGTGTACAGTTCACTCAGAAACTTGGCAGTGGAAAGACAAACCCTGCCTTGTGCCTCCACTTCATGCATTTTTATTCAGATCAAATCAGTTCACAGTGAACATTAAGGGAAATCATTAAGGGGACACAATGTAAAAATGGTGACATGTGGTTTCAGGAATGTGTGTGAAAGAGGAGAACTGGTTTTTCCCACTTTGCTTTGATGATTAAAAAAAGGCTGGCTGATTGAGGATGGTTTGTTTATGAGCACAAGGGTGGTTTTTAGCACTGACCAGGAAGGCCACCTCCTTGAGTTATCCTAAGAAATGTGAGATTCCCCTGCAAAAAGGATCAGGTTGTTCTAGATTGACTACAACCTGAGGATAGCTCTCCACACACATGTGCAATTGCCAAAGATTAATGATGATGTGAATAGATGGGTTGATAAGTGGATGAATGGATGATGTGTAAGTCCATTTGACAAGACTACCAAACTCTAATAGAAATAATGCATTTTTAACTAGGAAGAGGGTTCCTTTTAGGACAGAAACTTAAAATCATGTCAAAATAGATTTTTAGAGCTTAAAAAGTACTCACAGCTTATGATTAGGCATTTATATGAGGAAAATTGAGAAAGCTGACCATGAAGTGAGCAATCTGATTTATTTAATAAATAGAGGGTAATTATTGGGCTTGAATGATTTTCAAAACAAGCAAACCCTATAGTTGCCTCTATTAAACCTGACAAGAACATAATGATATGTTGTTATTTTAGTGGACTATAAATAAAACTGCCTAGCTGGACCTTTCATCTAATTCTTAGGATTGATGACATCTATGCCAAGTTAATGGAGGGAGACATTCATTGAGTGTTCTCCACACACCAAAAGGTAGAACTGATGGATTTTTTTAATATAATGTAATTCAAGCAGTTTTGCTGTCTGGTCAACTTTCTTTGAGGGAATTTACTGACCTACATTATATTCTGGACCACACAAAAAGAGATGTTTGTACAGGAATTTTGTCTGTAGACATGAAAGCTAAGATGCACTCCCCACTGCTACATGCACTCCTCCAGGTCAGACTAATCTCAACATCTCAGTCTTTTCATTGCACTTTGTGCTTCTAGAACAGTAGGACTGGCAGGCAAGCTGCCTCATACTATAGTTTACATCTATGTCTGTTTCTTTTATTAGATTAAGACTTCCTCCAAAGTATCTAGAATTCTGCCTAGCACATAGTCTCTGTCTCTTCTTTTCTGTGTAGGAATCCCTTACTGATCTTTAAAGATTTAGCTCAAAAGTCAACCCTAATGCAACTCCAAAATAGTTAGTTGCTCCCTATTCTGAGCTTCGACCACACTTCATTCATAATGCAGTTAAGGTGCTTATCTCATTATACTATCATTTATATAGGTATATGACTCCCCAGTTGAACTATTAACCCCTGAAGGGAAAAAATGCTGCATTTTTGTCATTTTTCCCATAATGCCTAACATACTGCTTGCCACACAGTAATAGGACTCCAGTTCAAATTAGGAAATGTGAGTAAATTCCAGCTCTAAATTAGGGCTGGAGAAGAAATGTTCTTGGGCTTGATAAAAGGTCAAGAAGGCAGTTGCACTAGAAAATTATTGTGTGTGCTTCCATTTCTGGTCCTTTGCTAGGAGGTGGCCACTATGTTAGAATGATTTTGTATTATATATTGTAGGAATAAATTCTTAATTAGGGGTCTTCAGAAAATTAAATCACTTAGCACATGTAGAAATCTAAAATCTAAATCTAAAAAAATCGTTTTGCTTCTTGTTATTTTCTAAAACTAGCACGTCAATGAGAATAGTTCGAGTAACCTAAACTATTCACTCTTGTTTAGACATCTACAGCAGATTTGGATTTTTATATAACTCCAGAAGGCATTGAGAGGACTCTTTGTTAGAAATATTTCACATATAAAATTAAAAATCTTGACGGAGAGAATTTAAAAAGAAAGGAGATAAACTGAATCTAATCATGATGAAATAGTTGGCAAATTCAAATAGTCTACAAAACAACTGATCTCTACTCTTCAAAAAAATCAACATTATGAATCTAAAAGTCAGTTTGAAAAATTGTTCTTAATGTAAAAGACTAAAAAGACTTGACAAATAAATGTAATAAGTGACCCTGGGTCAGGAAAATAAAAATCATTTAAAGGACATTGATAAAATAATTCAAGAAATTTGAATGACTGTGGTCTATAAAATAATGCTATTGTATCAATGATAAATGTCCGAAATTGGTTAACTGTATCGTGGTTATGTAAAAGAATGTCTTATTCCTGGGAGACACATGCTAAAGTATTTTCAGGTGAAGAGATATCACATCTATAATTTCCTTGCAGATAATTCAGCAAAAAGTAACAATTATGAATAAAGATTAATTTATTCTTGCAACTTTCTCATGGGTTTGAAAGTTTTCAACATAAAAAATTTAAAATGATAAAAATAAATAAAGGGACTAATCTAGAGAAACTCTCGCACATGTGTGTCAGGAGACGTGTACAAGTTTATAGCAGTAAATGTGCTCTCATATCATCAAAAAGTTAAACAACTAAAATTTTTTTCAATAGTAAAATGGATAAATAAAGTATGATGAATGTATACAATGGAATACTATAGAGCAGCAAAAATGAATCAGCTAAAGTTACACATCACAACGTGAATGAATCTCTAAGACATAAAAATCAGAGAATGAAGGAAGTTGCAAAAGACATCATGTCGTATGATTCCATTTATTTAAGTTCAAAAACAAGCAAACATAACTATAAGGTAAAACTCTAAGAAAAGCAAGGGTAAAAATGTCATTAAGTATAATACAATGATCTATCATCTAAAAAAAATAAATAGCTTTATTTGGACTGAATACTTGCTGCCCCTTACTAGCTGCGCTCCTCTTCTCTTCTTGTTAACTCTTTATGGAACTGTGCTTAGGAAGCTTCAGAAATTATGGTCTCATCATTGGCTGTGTTAGCTCAGTAGAGGGTTTTTGTTCGTTTCATATTTACAGTCATTCTAATGGGAGTTATAATTCATGAGAGAGTCTGGTGACAGGTAGAAAAGCCATAAACTATCCTGTTGACATCCCTGCCTTCTATTCTGAATATAGATGGAGATATATAGATACATATTTTTAGTCTCAGCACCAGAAATAGGATATACAAGGTCATATTAGCAATTTGTTCCTAGGATCCTTAATTATTTCTGCATTCATCTTCTCTATTCAGTGCCACTGCCTTTTCTTCTAGCCTTGTGAAACACCTACCATTCATTGTCAAAACAGCGCCTCTTCCAGCAAAGGACAGAAATAGCAGCCTACTCACAGCCACAGATAACACAACCATTAATAAGCACTTGGAGACGTACTTTGAGCTCGGGGATAGAGATAAACAGACTGGAAGTCAAGATACCTAAAACCATACTACATGGGAAACATCTTAAAGAATTTGTCTATTAAGCTCTGGAGAAAAACATGTGGGCAAGAGAAACACATCTGATAACTGAACTCAAATATCTGAAGAGGCATTACATGGAAGCTAGATTTGACTTGTTCTTTATGACCCTAAGGGACAGAACTTGGGCCAGTGGGTGAAAGCTTCAGGAAGACAGATTCAAATCAATGTAAGGGACAGCCATGCAGAAATATAATAGCTTCACAAGGAAAAGGGAATTGCATATTTCAAGAAGTATACTAAAAGAGGTTAGCCAAGCAACGGGATGAGACTGAAGAGTAAAATGATTGATTTTTCAGGATTCTAATTGTCTGGGCTCTGTGCAGGTGCTAGGTATGGGAGAGGATGCTGAGCTAGCAATTAAGAGTCCTGAGTCATTGCCCTTGCTCACCAACTAACCAACTAGCTGTATAACCACCATTTGGAGGCTTAATTTCTTCTCTTATAATGAGGGGAGAGTATGAGGAGATACTGGTGTCACTGTCTTGATAGATAACAATCCACATCAGGTTAGTTTGACATTGATATCAACCTTATGACAGAAAATCTATTTCACTGAGGCCAATCTTATTTACTAACACTGGGAATTTCATGTAGACCAACAAGTTTTAGAGCATTTCTTTTCTAGGGAAACAATAGTGAAAGCTTAATGTACATATCACCATGGAGTTAAAAAACAGGTTTAAACAAAAGGAAAGATTGCATGCAAGCTATGCTTGATGGTCAAGAAGAATCAGTTTGCCTTTGAGAGGAATTACCCTCTCAAAGAGTAGCTTTATCCTTGGCTTCTATGAAGTATCAGTATATTACCTGGAACTAAGTATCACAAACATTTTCTTTTTTTATTATTTTATTCTGTTACTAAGTAGTACATAGTGAGCAAAATTAATTGGTCACATATTGCTCATATTATATGTCTTTATAAGAGTATGCATGAATAGCTCATGGCATCCTTGATATACCAGGAACCAGACAATCAACAGTGTTTGGGTTATATTTCAAATTTTACAGAAGGGAAACTCTTTTTATTGGCACTAAAATCCAGGACTATGGACAGGAAAGAAGCCTTGTTTCTTGTCATACTGTTCCCATCCCTATAAAAGGAATAGAGTCATTCATATCTACTTTTCAACTGCATGGTAGGTTTTAGCAATTTCTAATGGAGAAATGTGCCAGTTAAGGTTCTGGCAGGAATTAGAATTCTACTCAGATGATTCAGTGAGGAGATTTTAATAAAGGACTACTTTCAGATGTGTGAGTGAGGTTAAGGGAAACAACAAATAAGGTTGAAGCATTCAGAGATGAGTCATAGCTGGAAGCCATTACCAACCCTAGGATTGAAGGGGAAAGGGGAGGAAATAGTTAATAACAGAAACCAGTGAGAGCTGGAACGGTGGAGGAGGAAACACCCAGCAGAAGCTGTAGCCATGGAGGGACTCAACCACAGCCAGAACCAAGGTGAAAAGCAGGGTGGAACAGGGAAGAGATATCCCAACTTCTTTCTTTCTTCATGTCCTATGATCTCATGCTGATGTTTCTTTTTAGCCAAGTCAATGAAACAAACTCAGGAAATCAGTACATGTTAAAAATTGCTTGTTGAATGACTGTCTCCTCCCATTTCAGATTATTCCCATAGTAGCATACTGTCATGGATGCGTGGTTTAGAAATGTTCGGTGATGACCACCCAACCTATAAGTAATTCAGTCCATATGTCACTTGGAGAGAAAAATGATGCATGGGGTCATATTTATTGAAATTTTAATGGTGCTGGAGACAGAAGTGATCTCAGACCTCAATGATCTTCTACAAATATAAAAATATCTGGAGACATTCTAAGCAAAAAGAAGAGAGAGATAGACACTGTATGCAGATACAAAAGTTTGGAGATATATATATATCTGGTATGTGAGTATGGACATATGCATGTGTGTGCCCTTAGCGAGTATGCCTAAATATGTACATGTATCCTGGATATCCTCAATTTCCCTGCTCCAGATTCCTCCCTAGATCTATTCTCCACTCTTCTCTACCTACTTTGTATTCTGGGAGACTGAATTGTATAAATTATATCAAAGGGTTTCCTTACCTTCTGGCTTCCTGTTAGGTTCAGACTATGGGAGAAGCACCAGCAGATCAGAGGACAATAAAAAAGAAAGGTCCAGATATCTATTCCTCTAACTCTCTGACTATGACTGGCCACCACCTCAACTGAAAATGAAAATTTCTATATGAAAACAAATATATGTATGTATACACATGACTGGGATATTGTGCTGTACAGCAATAGACACATTATAATTGACTGTACTTCAATTTAAAAAAAAGAAAAAAGAAATTTAAAAAAATTTTTTCTATCATGCAGTCCATCTTTCTTTCCAGGTTCCCTTGTACCTTCTTCCTTTGTCCCTTCAGTGCTGATGGTACCTTGCTGTGACCATCTTCTGAGGTATTCCACTAACTCTGTAGTTTCCCTGTTCCCCGCCCATATCTTGTAAATAGTGCCTTTATTAAACTCTTCTCAGATTACCCAGTTTAAGTGTGCGTGTGCCATCTGTTTCCAGCAGAGACCCTGACTGATACAATATGCCCTGACAACTCACAAGGATTAATAGTGTTTTTCCAGTCTACTGCAACACCCCATGCTTTAAAAAATCCTATTTTGCTTGGTAATAATCTAGGCCTGTTAGACTGTGAGGTCTTTAAGAGCAGTGGTCATATCATACACATTGTTGTAATATTTGCAGGTCCAAATAGCTTCTGCCCCATAGTTGGCATTCAACAATTACTCTGAGGAATTGAATTGAACTAAAATACAACAGCTATTCCTAGGCTATGATCTTGAATGAACAAGATAAATGTTATCTTAATCATGTCATAAAAACCATGTGATCCTAAAGAATTTGAGGATGTTAACTTGCTGAACATAATACCCATTTTAATGTCTTCTTCATGCAGAAATAAATGGTGTTTAAGGGTATTATACAGCTTGCTGTGTAATTACATTAATCAGAGAGTGCCTCTTATGTTGGTTCTCTTGCTGTTGCCATGGTAGCAACTACATGTTTGCAAGTAGAGAGCACATGTAGAACCCATTCTTAATTACACATATAGCACTACATTTCAGAGAACACAATAAATATGGAGGTCATAGAGTGCATGGAAAAGAGATATGATGAAAAAAGATTTGCTCTCCAGCTTTTCTGTCTCTTGGTTATTCCTAAACCTTTTATTAATATGTTCTGATTCCCTGTTACCCTTTTTCTTTCATTGCAGTAAAAAGGCCTCTTCAGCCACCAAATTATAATCCTCTGCTCTTGAGATGATCCAGAACTGTTCTTGAAAAAAAATGTCAGTAGGAAATTAAGTCCTGTCATAATAAAAATACAGTGGAAGTTAAGTGTCCAGTGACCATTTTCTAAGAAAATTGATACCACCTTCCATCTTTTCTCATATCATGGCAAAGCATCAAGGCCTTCCTTTCTGAGTAGTCTCTGTATTTTTACTAAGAGTTCTTATTTGTGTCTAAATACCTTGCTCGACTGTGCAATGTAGGTAATAGATCTTACTATTCACAAGAACATGGCCAAGATTAGCTAATTATTGCATATTTAAAAAATAAACAAACCAAAAGGCATAATATTAAGGCTGAAAATAATTCTCCATTCAAAGGTTTTTCATTAAATCAAGGCTAAATAATACTTTTTCCTTCTTTCCCTCTACTTTTCAGATATTATTTAAGGAAGATAACATATTCTTTGGAGAAATAAGATATGGTTTTCCTTAATTCTAATTAAGTTTTTACAAAGAAGAACCATATTTAACTCAATCTAATTAAAAAACTTATTTACTTTAAATAGCCTCACAGTTTAACCACATATTTTAGCATTCCTTTTGTCCAATAACAATTAATCTTATATTGGCAATAAACTGTCACTATGCAACAACACATTTGTTTTTGCCTCCTTTTGGTCTTCCAACTCATCAATGTTGATCACTTGTTTATTTATCCTTTCTATTAGCATTTTGCCAGCTACTCATTATGCACTTGATATTTTCCCAGACTCAAAGGATACTGAAGTAAATAGTTCCAACTCTCCAAAAACACATGTCTAGTGGATGAGACAGTCATGAAGTCAACTTGCAAGACAGCTATTTATGGTCTACAAAAGTCTTAGTGGGAACCACTTACCTCTGCTCCCTGTGCTTGCTCATCTCCCAGCAGCCTAGCCCAAGACAGTTCTCATGGAAAAGGGCAGAGGAATAAGAATGAGAGGTGCTTAAGGACTCCTGAGGCCCATGCTTGAAACTGGACCACTGTCAGTCCCACTGTATTTCATTGGTCAAGGAAAAGTCACAAGGCCAACCTAGATTTAAGGAGTAATTATATAGGCTCCATCTCTTGATGTGAGGAGCAGCAAAGTATCAGTACAAAAGGAGTGGATGCAGGGAGGAGTGGAAGATTGGAGCCATTTTTACAATCACTATAGTACCAAATGCATAGTAAGAGAACAAGTCAAATCTAGAGGGAATCAGAAAAGGCTAGATATAGTCTTGAAAGATAAGTAGAATTTTCTATAATAAAATGCACTAAAAGACAAATAAATACTTAGAATGACAGTGTAAAACTAGGAGTACAAAACATATAATTGAATAATACCCTTGAGTCAAATGTTCCCTTGTTACATTTCTCATTTAGCTATACCTCTGAAAAATAAAGTTAGACCTTTGTTTCTGAGCTTTAGCTAAATTTAAACTATGATTAAGGTCACTTCAGATCTTATATTCCCACAACCACTTCAATTGTGGGATTGTAATTCTTAAGAATACTTATGAATTCTTATTTGTCAACAATTGGAGAATCATAAAAATTCCAGAGACAAGCTTATAGTGAGTGGCCCATAAGTATTTATTTACTGAATAAATTAATAAATGAAAGGATGGATTAAATAACTTTAAAAGACTTTAAAACTTTATGAGACCAGCCAGGCAGTACGTAGAGAGGTGCTGCTGCAAAAAGCAGCCCAACCTGGGGAGCCTCTTTATCCCCACAAGCTTGAGACTGACTTTCCTCTCCCATCTAAAAAAACTGGACATTTCCACCTCCTCAGCAGCATCAGTAGAGACTAGTGGGAGACCCAGTGACACCAGATAAACCAAGTAAACCAAATTACTGTAAAAGCTCTGAAAATTAAACTGTCATCGGAACTAGAGCCCACAAAAGTAGACCAAGACCTCCTTGCTAAACTTAAAGAGGGCAACAGCCTGTTAAAATAAAAGATTTAAATGGCACTCTGAGTCTCCTAACATAATAGCAAAATATTAAGTATACAATTTAAAAATTATTCATAATTCCAAGAAGCAAAAAAATCACAACTTGAATGAGAAAAAATAATCAACTGATACCAACACTAGGATGAGTCAGATGTTGAGATTATCAGAGAAAGATTTTAAAGTAGCCATCTTAAAAAAAGTTTCAACAATCAATTACAAATTCTGTTCTAAATAATGAAAAAATAGAAAATCTCAGCAAAGAATAAAAAATTATAAAAGAACCAAATGGAAATATAAAACTGAAAAATAGAATAAGAAATTTTAAAAGATATCTTCGTGGATGGGCTCAAGAGTAAAGTTGAGATGATAGAGAATAGAATCAGTGAACTTGAGGAAGAAGTGATAGAATTTATCTAATCTGAAAAACAGAGAGAAAAATAGACTGAAAAAGAAAAACAAACAAAACCTCAGAGACTTGCAGGACAATGATAAAAGATCCAAGTTTCCTATCATCAGAATCATAGAAAGAGAGGAGAAATAGAGTGGGGCTGAAAAAGTTTAAGAAGAAATAATGACTGAAAACTTTCCCAATTTGGCAAGACACAAACCTACAAACTTCAGAAGCTGACTGATACTAAAGTAGGATAAGTCCAAAAATAATACTCATCATATTTAAACTTCTGGAAACTAAAGACAAAGAAAAAGTCTCTTGAAAACACACCAAGAGAAACACCAAATTACCTAGAGAGGACCACTAATTAAAATGATATCTGAAACCATGAAAGCCAGAAGGAAGTGGCAAACATTTTTCAAATGCTAAAAGAAAAAAAAGTGTCAACTTCAAATTCTATATCTGGTGAAACTATCCTTCAGGAATGAAGGGGAAATAAAAATATTTTCAGATGAAGGAAAACTGAAAGAATTTGTCACTAGCAAATACACCCTTAAAGACTGGCTAAAGGAATTTCTTCAGATAAAAAGGAAATAACAAGAGGGACTCAGAGCATCAAAAAGAAAGAAAGAACAACTGAAAGAGCAAAAACATGGGTATTAAAAATAAAAATCTGCATGAGTTTTATAAATAATATTTGATAATCAAAACAAAAATTATAATCTGATGCTCAAGACAATGATATTTAAAAGTAGGGAGTATAAATGAAATGGTAAATGGAATAGTAAATGGAAGTATGATTTCATATTTTATTATAAGTGGTAAAATATTAGTATCAGTAGATATCACATATATATACTATGACAACCAGATTAATTGCTATAAAAACTATAGACGTTCAAAAACACTATAAATAAATCAAGATGGAATCCTAAGAAATAGTCAAGTAACACATAGGAAGACATGAAAGAGAAACAAATAAATGAGAACTAGTGGGGAAAAAAACAGAAAACAAATAATAAACTGCCATACTTAACCTCTAAAATATCAATGATTACTTTAAATGTAAGTGATCTACGTAAACCAATCAAAAGACCAGGATTGGCATAACAGCTCAAAAAGCATGACCCAACTACATGCTGTTTACAAGAGACTGACTTCAAATTCAACAACATATATGGGTTGAAAGCAAAAAGATGGAAAAAGATACACCATGCAAACATCACAAATAAGCAGAAGTGGCTATATGAATATTTGATAAAAAGGACTTCAAAGCAAATAAAACTACAAAAAACAAAGACAGATATTACATAATGACAAAAGGATAAATATACTGGGAAGACAAAATGATTCTAAATGTGTAGATACCTAACCAAAGAGCCTCATAATATATAAAGCAAAAACTGATAGAGCTGAAAGGAAAAATAAACAAATCCAAAATTATTGTTGGGTACATCAAAATCTACCTTTCAACAAGAGATCAAACTAATAGAAAATCAACAAGGATACAGAAAATCTGTACAACACACTTAACCAGCAGGACATATATGGAACATTCCACCCAACAACAGCAGAATACACAATTTTTTCAACACTGAGCATTCACTAGATAGACTGTATCCTGGGCCATAAAGTAACCCTCAACAAACTTAGAAGAAGTGAAATCATACAGACTATGTTCTCCTACCATACCAGAATCAAACTAGGTATCAATAACTGAAAGATAATAGGAAAATATCTAAACACATGGAAATTAAATAACACACAAAAAAATCCATAGGTTCAAGAGGATGTCTAAAAGGAAATTTAAAGATAGATTAAAATTAAAATACAGCACGTCAAAATATGTGGGATGCAGCTAAAGGTTCTGAGAGGGAAATATATAGTATGAAATGCTTATATTAGAAATGAGGAAAAGTGGCAAATCAATTAATCTAAGTTCCCACTGCAAGAAGCTAGAAAAAGAAAAACAAACTAAATCCAATGCAAACAAGAGGAAATAAATGATAAAGATAAGAGCAGAAATTAATAAAATTGAAAATTGGAAACAAAAGAGGAAATCAATGAAACAAAAAGCTGGTTCTTTGAAAGAATCAAGAAAACTGACAAACCTCTAGCAAGACTGACAGAAAAAGAGAGAGTACACAATCACCAATATCAGGAATGAAACAGAGGCTATCGCTAGAACTCATGAAGCTATTAGAATGAAAATAAGGGAATAATACTGTTATGAATTGAATTATGCCCCCCCCCAGAAAAGATACATTGAAGTCCTTACCCCTAGCATATCAGAATGGGACCTTTTTTGGAAATAGGATTTTCACAAAGATAATCAAGTTAAAAGGGTCATTCAGGGTGGGCTCTAATTCAATATGACTGGTGTCCTTTTAAAAATGAGAAATTTGGATGCAGAGACAGACACGCATATGGGGAGGATGATATGAAGAGACACAGGGAGAACACTGTACAAAGATTAGAATTATGCTGCCACAAGCCAAGGAACAACTGGGGCTACTAGAAGTTGAAAGAGTCAAGGAATGATCCTTCCCATACAGGTATCAGAGGGAGCATGGCCCTATCAACTCCTTGATTTTGGACTTCTAGCCTACAGTAGGAGACAATAAATTTCTGTTGTTCTAAGTCACTCAGTTTGTGGTAATTTGTTATTGCAGCCCTAGGAAATCAATACAAATATGAACAACTTAATGCTCATAAATATGACCATTTAAAAGAAAAGGACCGATTCCTACAAAATGCAAACAAGATGAAACAGATCATCTCAATTGTCCTATTCAGGATATTGAATCTATGATTTAGAATCTCCTGTAAAAGAAATCTCCAGGCCCAGATAGTTGCACAGGAGAATTCTACAAAACATTAAGAAATAATTAACATCAATTTTATACCAGCTCTTCCAGATAAAAGAAGAGGATGGAATACATCCCGACTCAATCTATGACACCAGTATTACTCTTATACCAAAACTAATCAAAGACAGTACAAAAAAAAAAGTTACAGAAAATCTGTTATGAACTTATATGCAAAATTCTCAAAATTAAACATTAGCAAACAATATCTAAAAGTGTGTAGAAAGATGACCATGACCAAGTAGGATTTATCGCAGTTCTGAAAATCTGGTTTAACATTTGAAAATCAATGTAATCCACCCTATAAACAGACTAAAGAAGAAAAGTAGTATAATCATATCAATTGATATAGAAAAATCATTTCTATATTACCCATAGAACACCCATTTATGATAAAAACTCTCAGCAACTTAGGAATGGAGGAAAATTACCTCAACTTGAAAAAGAACATCTACATAATACCAAAAGCTAACATCATACTTAATGGAGAAAGATTGAATGCTTTTTCCCTAAGACTGGTAACAAGGGAAGGATGATCATTCTCACCAGTCTTATTCAAAATAGAACTTGAAGTTGGAACCACTGCAATAACATATGAAAAAGGAATAAAAAGGGTACCGTTTGGAAAGAAGAGAATAAAACTGTCCCTATTTGTGGATGAAATGATTATCTATGTAGGAAATCCTAACGAATCTCCAGAAAAAATCTTAGAATTAAAAGTGAGTTTGGCAGGGTTACAAAATACAATATTAACAAACAAAAATCAATTGCATTTTTACATACTAATAATAAACATGCAGAATTTAAAATGTGATATCATTTACAATGACTCCAAAGAAAAGTAAATATTTAGTTATACATTTACCAAAATGCATACAGGTTTTGTATGCTAAAGATTTCAAAATGCTGATAAAAAAATCAAAGATTATGTAAATAAGTGAAGAGACATATCATGTTTAAGTATTAGAGGAGACAACAAAGCAAAGGTACCAATTCTCATTAAACTGATTTATAGGTTATAATTCCCATCAGAATTCCATTAATACTTTTATAGATATCAGATTATTATTCTAAAATTGATATGAAAAGACACAGGCCCTAGAATACCTAAAACAATCTTGAAAAAGAACAAAGCAGGAAGAATCACTCTACCCAATACTAACATTTAATATATAGCTACATAGTCAAAACTATGTTGTATGAACAAAGGGATAAACAAATAGACCAATGTAATAGAGAACCTAGAAGACTCAAATCAATATTTTTAATTAATTTTTGACGAAGATGCATACAAAGCAATTCAAAAGAGGAAAGATAGCCTTTTCAAGAAATAGTACTGGAGCAGCTGGATACAAATGGGAAAAGGAAAACCCTGACTTGACCCTCATCTGTTATATAAAAATTAACTCAAAATGGATAATGTACTTAAATGTAAAATATAAAACTGTTAGGAAAAAACAGGAGAAAATCTTTAGGATCGAAGGCTAGGCAAATAGTTCTTACACTTCATATCAAAAGCAAAATCCATAAAAGGAGAAACTTGATAATTGTATCCAAAAAAATAATATCACATCAAGTACATGAAAAGATGTTCAACATAATTGACCATAAGGGAAATGCAAATTAAAACCATAATGAGATATCACTATACATCCATCAGAATGGCTAAAATAAAAAATAGTGACAATACCAAATGCTGGTGATGACATGGAGACAGTGAATTACTCACAAATTCCTGGTGGGAATGTAAAATGGTACAACCACTCTGGAAAATAGTCCTGGCAATTTCTCTAAAAACTATATATGTGAAAAAAATATTAACTATTATATGTAAAAATAGATAAAAAAAACAAATTTCTCCTGTATAGCACAGGGAACTATATTCAATATCTTGTAATAACCTTTAATGAAAAAGAATATGGAAATGAATATATGCATATATATGTGTGACTGGGACATTATGCTGTACACCAGAAACTGACAGATAGTAACTGACTATACTTCAGTTTAAAAAAAACTAAATATGTGATTATTACATAAGCCAGCAATTGCAGTGTTGGGTATTTATCTCAGAGAAATGAAAACTTTTGTTCACACAAAAACCTATATCCAAATGATCATAGCAGATTTATTCATAATAGCCAACAACTGAAAACAAGCCAGATATCTTTTAACAGGTAATTGATTAAACAAACTACTGTATATCCATACAATGGAATACTACTCAGCAATAAAAAGGAATGATACACAAAACAACTTGGATGAATTTCCAGGGAATTATGCTGAATGAAAACAGCTAATCCTAAAAGGTTAAATACTGAATAATTCCATTAATATAACATTTTGAAATGACAAAATTATAGAAATGGAGACCAGATTAGGTATCAGGATTGGGGCTGGGTAGGAAGAGGGAGGTGGGCAATACAAGGGATCCTCACAGTGACAGAACTATTTTTTTTTTTTTGCTTGACCATACTAGTGAGCACATATGATAAAATTATATAGGACATACACACACATACACAAGAATAAAGGTAAAACAGGAGATCTGAATTAGATTGGTAGATTATATCAATGTCAATGTCCTTTGTGATACCATACTATAGTTTTGCAAGATGTTACCATTTGGAGAAATTGAGTAAAGGGTACACTGGATTTCTCTGTGCTATTCTTACAACTGTATGTGATCTAAAATTATCTCAAATAAAGTTTTCAATTAAAAAACGTTACACAGAACTCACTAAGAGTAAGCAGGAAGTAATCTAGACATTCTTTATCCTCCCTTAAACAGAGACCTATATTTTAGTTAGTATACGTCCTCAGGACTTTAAAAACCTCTCATGTTGCCACTTGTTTTGCCAGCTCCTCCTCTATGAAGTGAAATTTACATAAGGCTTTGAAGTACTGGAATTTCCAAGTAATAGTAGCAGAAAGAAAAATATCTTCAAAACGTTGTCAGAGCAGAAAGAAAAGAAGCTAAGGGTCTAAACCAATCACCCATACCCACTCAGCAAAATATCAAACTTTCAAGAAACAGATTAGGTAGCAGTTTTAAGGGAATTTTTCCTTTATTTCTCTTTATTTCCTAGGATAATTTGATTAAATTATTAAAATTAAGAATTAAAAAAACAAAGAACAAAAGATGAAAAGAGGCAGTACACTCAGGATCCTGGACTCCAGTGCTAAATTTGCTACTATCTGTGAGTTTAGGCAGAACTACTCAATTTTCTTGCATCAATTTCCTGGTAAAATTGAAAGTATTAGACCAAACTCCAAGATCCCTTCCAGCTTGAAAATATTCTATGATCCTCTGAAACTTAAAATGTTGATGAAAATATAGTTGATGATGTTTCATCCCATTCCTTCATTAGATTTAATTTAATAAGGTTCTCCACAGTAACTTCAATTGGCAATCCAAGCATTCCCTTCAGCTGTGTAAATGATGCCCCTCATTCCAGCATAACTGTTCAGGTTTCATTACCAAGTCTCTAAGTGCTAATTAACTTTGAAGCAGCACTCCAATATGGGCACCATTACAATTCACACCAAACTGCTTCTATCTGCTTCAGATTTTTCTCCTCAATTTTTTTCAGACACATGGAGTGTTGTTTTACTACTATTACTAACCACTTCCAATGGAGTTCCTCTTTTTCATTCATTCCATTGAATGAAATAATTTTAAAGTATAAGGAGACCAGAGAGGATATCAATCATATAGCAGCTTTGAGACTTCTAATGCTTTGGGGGCATCTTGGCCAATAGTCTTCTGGGGCTCAGATATCACCATTCTCAAGATAAGAGCTACCCATGATATAGTGCAAATTTTCCTTTTATCATATGACTAGTGCTTTATTTAAGCCACCCAATCCCTTGAGAAAATCTAGGCTAGGAAAACTTTCAGTGGTAATCATCTCTTCTTACTACCTGATCCTCACTCTTTGCCAAAAACCTTAAGTACCTTACTGAATCTCCAAGTTAGAGAAGTTAGACCCTCTTTTTCAAGGGGCAAACCTGGCTGTTGACCACAACTTAATGTGTGGTGTCTTCTTTCATGATGTTGTGAGGTGCCTACTGTGGAACTAGTCTGCTTTATCAGTCAGGTTTTTAACATTAGGACTGCTTAACAGACTTCTCCCTCCCCTCCCCTCTCCAATTCTCAGTGGCTTAAAACCACAAATACATATTTCTCTGACACTTATACAGGTCAGCTGTTGGCCAAATGGACTTGACTGAGCTTACATGTCTTGGCTCCCGACTATGACTGACCATACGTCTATTTTGCATATCCCTTCATTCTGGAACCAGTAGCTGTTCAACAGTTCAAGCTCTTTTCATGACAAAGGATAGGTTTATAAGAGGGCTGACAGAAACCTTCCATATTTCTTTGAAGCCTACAACTGAAAACTGTCATACTCTCAATTCTGCCCACTTTAAATGGGCTAAAGCAAATCTTATGACTAAGCCAAACATTAGTGGATTGAGGAAGTATATTCTCTACATTCACAATCCATGGCAAGGGCAGGGAGGGAAAGATTTGTAAACAAATTAATACCATCTATCACTCTGCTTACTACTATAAAGAGGAAAAAGATGTGCAATTAGCACTACTCCAAAATAAGCTGAAGGTATTTTACTTTTTCACCTTCCTTTTGGAGAGTGAGAATCTAGGATTTGGAAACACGCTCTCAGTTCCAATGATGTCTTCATTCTTTCTCCCTGACTAGACTCAGAGAGCCTGATCAAACAGCCTGTGCTGACATTCCAATGCATCCAAGGTGTAAGGTGGGAAACAGGCTCTTATTTGGAGGTCCAATGAGAATACTTAAGGTTTGGGGCAGGGTTTGGGAATCAGTTAGTGCATGGAGATGAGTACCAGTGAAAATTTTTCTAGTCTTGATTTTCTCAAAGGACTGGGTGGTCTAATAAAGCAAGAGTCAACAGAAAAAATAAAGATTTGATTCATAACAAGTATAACTCTTATCCTGAGATTGATGTGGTCTGAACTCCAGAAGAATATTGAACAAGATCTCCCAAAGCACTAGCAGCTAAGAGTCTTGAAGCTGCTGTATGACTGATACACTCTGAAGACGAGTCTCTCTCCACCTTATACTGCAAAATAGGCTTTATGCATCCCTAGTTCCATCCCCCCACCATTCTCTCAACTGAGATTCAAAAAGATACAATGACTTGCCCAAGGACAGAGAATGTTAGTGTTAGAGGTAAAACAAACCTTTGGCTGAAGTCTGTGGCTGACCCCCAACACCTATCAGGATATGAACTGCCAATAATGAGTATTTTGGAAACTTGAAAGAGAATTTTTAATTTTCACAATGATTTGGGGATGGTACTGCCATTTGGTGGGCCGGGGTAAAACACTGACATACAGCAAACAACTGTTCTATATCCCACAGAAGTTTCTAATATCTTCCCTGATAGCCATGTAAGTGAAAATCCCATTTATAAGTATTTACACTTAGAACCTAACTCCATGTCACACAAAGTGTTTTTTGAAAGGTATTAATCTGCATTGAATTTTATAGAAATGCAACCACTGTATAAATCAAAGCAAGGCTGTATTTTGTTTCATGAGCCTTCTTTGGAACTTTAACAAGAGTTATTTACCTTTCAGGAAAATCATATCCCTAAGGCAATGCTGTGTACATATTTGAGTTACTAGTACAACACACCTGGATTGATCTGCATCTGTAGCTGTTGTATTCACAGATTATAATAATGGATGCAAGCAATTGACATCATGTTTTAAAGTGTAATCATGCCTATACACATATTGAAATATATTATAAATTACATATTTCTATGTAATGTATTATATGTAATAAAATACATTGTTGAAATGAACTACATACTATAAAACACATCACTGAAACACATTTATTATACTTTCCTTTTATTTCTCCTTTATACTACAATTTGGATGTTTTACTGCTTTTTAAAAATGTATCTGTGTGAGGACAGGATCAAGACGGCAGAGTAGAAGGATGCAGAGCTCACCTTTCCCCACGAACACATCAAAAAAATATACATATGGAGCAATTCTCACTAAAAACAAACTGGAGGCTGGCAGAACGACTCTTATACAACTAAGGCTTTAAGAAATATCCACAGAGTCCTGTAGGAAGAGAAGAGAGGCAATTAAGTAGGGACCTGTACCCCTGGGAAGGGACACAGAAGAGGAGGGGGGTTACATGGGCTTGGAGATCCTCCCTAGGGAGTGAGCCATGCAAACCACATATTGGGCACCCTAGTCCTGGGGTGTGACATCAAGAGGACAAGTCCCCTTAGCTGGTTTGAAGACCACTGGGACTGACAGTGCGGCTGTAAGAAACCTACATTCCACTCATGAAGAGTATGCACATTCTTGCGTATTCCCAAAGCAAGGCTGTGGAAGCAGACTGAAACTGCCAGGGACTTTGGGTGGTTTCCTGTGACTGCCCCAGTGCATGCCCCAGCCTGAGCCAAGCACCAGTTCCAACCCTTCTTACTACAAGAGGCAGCTCCACACTAGGGTCAGGGCTGTCATGGCTGAGGGGAGTGTGTGGCTGTGAAAGACAGAGGCAGCTTGAACCAGGAACAGCATTCAGGACTCTCACTGATGCTGGGACTGCCACAGCCAGTGCCTCAGCCCACGCTGAGTGCCTGTTCCAGCCCCTCTTGCTCCAGCACTGCCTTCCTCTGGGGCAAGGGTACCTGTGCTAGGAAGTGGGGGACACACACTTACAGGGAGAGGAGCCAGCTTGGACCTGATCCTCAGGCATTCTGCTTCAGCAACTTGGGAACTGCCCCCCCCCACACTCAATAGGGTGGCATTGGCCACTGAGCAGAGAAGTCCAGGCTCACGCTTGGCTCTGGCTCTAGCCCCTCCATCTCCAGCCCCAACTCCTAACATAGCTGCCAGCATACCCAGAGGGAAGACATTACTCATGTACATGCTGGAGCTACCTCTCCCACCAAAGGCACTATGCACACACAGAATGCATAGGGACACTCCCACCTAAAGACCCCTTCAAGACCAGAAAAGGTGTTTCACCTAATTTCAAGAGACAGAGAAAGTTAAGCAAAATGAGAAGACACAGGAATTTATTTCAAACGAAGGAATAAGAGAAAAACACTTAAAAAACACTAATGAAATAGAAATAAACAATTTATGAGATAGAATTCAAAGCATTAGTAATAAGAATGCTAACTGAGTTAGGGAAAAGAATAGATGAAAAGAGTGAGAATTTTAACAAGGAACTAGAAAATATAAAAAAAGAACCACTCAGATTGAAGAATGCAATAACTGAAATGAAAAACATACTTAGAAGGAATTAACAGCAAAATAGATGATACAGTAAAACACATAAGTAATCTGGAAGATACAATAATGGAAATCACATGATCAGAACAGCAAAAAGAAAAACAAATTCTAAAGAATAACAGTTTAAGGAATCTCTAGGCCAACATCAAGTATATCAACATTCACATTATAGGTGTCCCAGAAGTAGAAGAGAGAGAGAAAAAGGTCAAAAATGTATTTGATAAAGTTGGGACTGAAAAATTCCGAAACGTGAAGAAGGAAACAGATACCCTGGTAAAGGAAACAAATGGGATCCCAAACAAGATGAACCCAAACAGATCCAGACCAAGACATATAATTAAAATGGCAAAAGTTAAACATACAAAGAAAATCAAGAAAAAAACAAAGAATCACATACAAGGGAACCCCTATAAGGCTATCAGTGGATTTTTCTGAAGAAATTTTGCAGTCCAGAAGGGAGTGGCATAACATATTTAAAATACTAAAGGGGAAAATCTGTAACCTAGGATACTCTACCCAGCAAGATTATCATTCAGAATTGAAGGAGAGATAAAGAACTCCTCAAACAAACAAAAACTAAAAGAGTTCATCAATACTAAACCTACCATAAAAGATATGTTAAAGGCTTTCTTTAAATGGTTGAAAAAAAAAGAGGGGGGTACAATAAGAAGTAAGAATCTATAAAGAAAGGAAAATCCCCCTAGTAAAGGCAAATGTAGAGTAAAGGCTGTGGATCAACCACTTAAATAAGCTAGTAAGAAGATTAAAATACAAACATTTGTAAAATGTCACAACTACAACGAAAAGTGAAGGGAGAAATATGAAGATGTAAAACATGGCATCCAAATACAAAATGTGGGGAAGGGAGTAAAAATATAGTTCTTTTAGAATGTGTTTGAACCGAAATGACTACCAGTTTAAAATAAGTATATATAGTTATAGGTCAACATATATGAACCCTATGGTAACCACAAATCAAAAACCTACAATAGATACACAAAAACAAGAGAAAAAGAAAGCATACCACTAAAGAAAATCATCAAACAGCAAGAAAAGAAACTAAAAGAAGAAGAAAGCAACAGAGAACTACAAAGACAACCAGATAAAAATATCCCACATTCATGGATTGGAAGAATTAATATTGTTAAAATATCCATATTACCCAAAGCAATCTATAGATTTAATGCAATCCCTATTGAAATACCCATGACATTTTTCACAGAACTAGAAAAATATTCCTAAAATTTATATGGAACCACAAAAGACCCCGTATTGCCAAAGAAATCTTGAGAACAAAGAATAAAGGTGCATGCGTCTTGGCTTCAGACTATACTACAAAACTACAGTAATCAAAACAGTATGGTACTAACACAAAAACAGACACATAGATCAATGCAGCAGAATAGAGAACCCAGAAATAAACACATGTATCTATGGTCAATCAACTTATGACAAAGGAGGCAAAAATATCCAATGGAGAGAAGACATTCTCTTCAATAAGTGGTGCTAAGAAAACTGGACAGCTATATGTAAAAGAATGAAACTAGAACATTTTCTCACACCACACACAAAAATAAACTCAAGATGGATGAAATGCATAAATGGAAGGCTAGAAAGCATAACATTTCTAGAGGAAAATAAAACACAGGCAGAACACTCTATGACATAGCAATATTTTTTTTGGATCTATCTTCCAAGGCAAAGGAAACAAAAGCAAAAATAAGCAAATGGGACCTAATTAAACTTAAAGGCTTTTGCACAGCAAAGGAAACCATTGATAAAACAAAAAGACAACCTACTGAATGGGAGAAAATATTTGCAAATAATATGGCTGATAAGGGGTCAATATCCAAAATATACAAATAGCTCATACAACTCAATATCAAAAAAAAAACAACCTCATTAAAAAATAGGTAGAAGATCTGAGTCGACAGTTTTCAATAAAAGATACATAGATGGCCAACAGGCACATGAAAAGACACTTAACTTCACTAATCACCAGAGAAATGCAAATCAAAACTATAATGAGATATCACCTCACAACTGTAAGAATGGCTATCATCAAAAAGTCTACAAATAACAAACTCTGGTGAGGATGTGGAGAAAAGGGAATTATTGCACACTGTTGGTGGGAATGTAAATTGGTGGAACCACTATGGAGAACAGTATGGAGGTTCCTCAAAAAACTAAAATAAAACTACCATGTGATCCAGCAATTCCACTCTTAAGTATACATATGAAGAAAATGAAAACACTAATTTGAAAAAATACATGCACTCCAATGTTCATAGCAGCACTATTTACAATAGCCAAGAAATGGAAGCAACCTGTCCATCAAGATATGAATGAATAAAGAAGAGGTGATACACACACATACACACACACACACACATACACACAGAGGAATATTATTCAGCCATAAAAAGAGTGAAATTCTGTCATTTGTGACATGGATGCACCTAGAGAGTATTATGCTTAGTGAAATAAGTCAGACAGAGAAAGACAAATACTGTATGTTATCACTTATATATGGAATCTTAAAAAATAAAATGAATGAATGAATATAACAAAACAAATAGATTCACAGATACAGAAAACAAAATAGTGGTTACCACAGGGGAAAGAGAAGGAGGGAGTTCAAATTAGGAATATGGGATTAAGAGATACAAACTACTATGTATAAAATAGATAAACAAAAAGGATATATTGTATAGCACAGGGAATATAGCTAATATTTTATAATAAATTTAAATGTAGTATAATCCATAAAAATATTAAATCATTCCATTATACACCTGAAACTAATATAATATTGTAGATCAACTATACTTCAATAAAAACAAAACCAAAAAGAATCATATGCTTTTTTTCTCTGTCACAAGTGATTATTACAGTCTTTTGTCTGAGTTAGTGTTGAAATTATCACTAATAAACCTTTAATTCTTATTTAAAAAACTCATCTGTGTAAGTGTGTTATATTACATATGAATTTCATTTCAGGGAAATAAAAAGGACCTAAAAATTATGTTATAAAAAGGGAACACTGATTTTCATAGGTTTGAGAACCCCCTCTCTATATCTTACTGTTTCTTTTCCACTATCTCCTTGATTATTGATAAATAATTTAGAATTGTGAATTAGTGAAATAAAATTTAATAAAGCAACCCTAATAAATGTCTAGTTTATCCTCAAATTCACAAATTCAATAATCAATAATTTTTTTCTCCTAAATATGCTTTTTACAAACACTTTTTGACTCCATTCCTTTTCTCCATGTTGTCCCTTCTCTATACCATTACTGTCTTATTTACTTCTTAGTCCTAATCATGTGTTACAAGATCTTTTGGAAAAAACAAGAGCTAATCTGTGTTTGGTCCAACAGAGAGCCCTTTCTATAACAATATGAGTGCTTAACAGAGTCAAAGTTTCTGGTTTCTTATTTCATTCCTTCTATTCATCAGTTGTTGAACGTTATATCTGACCCATTTTCCCTATCTTTGAAGAGATCCTATTCTTTTTTTACTGAAAGTTTAAGTTTTGTGATCCTCTGAATTAAGATCATTGCTTTGGAAATAAAGTACCCTTATTCTATCATATTGACCTGTATGAGTCTCTCCCCAGATTATCTTCCTCTACATCAGCCAAATTTATTACTATGTGCTAGGTCAAATGTTAAACATTGGGTGAGGGGAGAGTGAAAAATTAATAACCTGAATTTGTGCTTTGAAGGAGCTTATCCCCCGGATTATACCAATCTGCACCCCCATTTCTTAACCAGAAATAGAAGACAACAATATCTGTACACAGCAATGTCATTAAAAGCCCACATGCCAGCACACCAGTTTCTTACACATTTTTTCAGTTCTTCGTATGACCTTTTTCAAAATTCAGTAGAACCTTTAAAAAATAAACAACACTAAATAGTGTTTATATGTTTCTAAACTCAGCACTTTTAAATGGAACTACATGCCATGAAGATATTATCAAATGGAATGAGTTGAACTACTTGCATATGTCATTCAAATTGCCATTGCTTTGTTTCTCTGCTTATTTGCTGTTCTATGATTATATATGAACCCAGATCAAAGACATAAGGTTCAAATAATAATCATTTCCTAGGGGGAATCTCAGTTTTGTCATATAATAAACAGTGGGTTTATAAGCATTACCCATATATTTGTATGTCTTTGACTGGAATTTTTGCCTTGGTCCGACTTACAGGCAAGAATTATGCCATCTTAACATGGTCCAACATGTAAATAACCAAAAGAACAGAAAGACTTCTGTGTGAGTGTGATAATGGCATGCTCAGGAAGAAAGAATAAGGACGAGTTATATAAATTCAGAGAATAAGAAAAGCATCACTACTGTGTCTGTACATTAGAATCACCTGGGGAAATTTGAAAAATCTATACCAGTTATTCAAATTTAGATAATCCGGGGAGTGGCTTGAGTATTAGGATTTTTCTAAAGCTCCCCCGGTGATTCCATACAGCCAAGGTTGAGACGTGCACTAAACAAAACCTACAACTCAGCTCTATTACCAATCATACTTAACTAGATATTTGAAGTTATTATTTGAAAGATATTTTTCTCAAAGCAAAAAGCAATTCTATCAGCATAATGAAGTATTCTTCACAGCTGTAGATGATAATACACATTTTCTTCTTGACTATCAATAATAATTCATTTTATCAAGGTAATTTAGGTCAAAGAACTATGATGCATAGCATATTTCTTTCTATCCTAGTTTTCAAAATATCCAACATGATCACATTTATTTACATGCAATGAAAACAGGTACTTCAAATTGTCGGTGAGTTGCTAAAACTCCATTATTATGCAATAATGCTAAGTATGCATGTTTCTAACTGCTAAAAATTTTATGGACATATTTCATGCTGAGAGCTTAGGAGAAATTAGACAGGACAGCAGATGGTATCATGGCTTTCCTCAAACTGTTTAGATTACTGACACAATAATAAAGCAATTTTTTGCTTTTGTCTCATTACCCAAATCTGTACCAGTTCAAAGATGAGTCATGTTAATAGCTAAGCAAAATATTCTTTATACAGGGTGTCTTAAACAAAGGTCAGTGCAGTGAGGGAGTAAAATAGGTGTGATGTATACAATTCTAGTTCAGTTCACTCCTTATCGACTCAGTGAAAGTTAATTCTCTATAAATCTATGTTATTCATAATGTGGTCTGAAGCAGGCAGCATAGGCATCACTTGGGAGCTTGTTAGAAACTGCAGATTCTCAGGCCACACCCAGACCTACAGATTCAAAATCTGCTATTTAACAAGATCCCCAAATGATGCACACTAAGATTAACATAACCATTGTGAGTGATTTATATTCACATAAAAGTTTGCATGACCACTTGCCAAACTTCCTAAATTTATCAAGTTACCAAAGCATGTTTTAAGAAATAGTCTTGAATTTAATTAATATATTCAACAATCATATGCTTCTTAGAAGCATTTTAAGGAATGTTCAATTGGTCAAAAGTTAAGGGTCATAGAATAGCATAGTCTTCTACGAACATATTCTTTTTATCAACATATTTATAAGAAAGATGATTGTGAATAATATGGAGTAATTTAAATATATTTAAATGTAAATAATTAATAAAGGATATATTCATAAGTACATTCATTTAATGTGTATTCTTAGTCTTTGAATACAAATCGTATTTCTCGGTAAATTTCTAAATTTAGTAAAATGGCCAATCGGTCATTTGGTGAAATGGTCATTTGACAAATTAGCTTTAGGCGAATGGCCTTTGGTAAATTGATTTTCAGTGATTAGTCTTCTTCCAATAGGTAATACTTAGCATGGCAAATCTATCCATATTTTGACTGTACTTCACTTTTTTCACTGTGGTTTTAAAACCACAGAAGTAGGTTGATTAATATTCAGTCAGTATTAAGTAGCAGTAAAAGCAGATGTGGGTTTGAGTATTAGATCCACTCCCTGTATGATCCTCATTAAATTACTTAACTCTCTAAGACTCCGTTTCCCTAGTTTACAGGGCATTGTGATAATACACAAGTCCCTAGTACATATTCATCATGCACTAAGTCTTGTTTTAGTCATTCCATCATCATGATTTTTTTATTTGTTTTCAGATGAAGAAAATAAAATGAGCAAAAGTCATGCTGCTACTCTTCATTTTATTTCCCAACATAGAAAAAATGATTTAATCCACTTCTGCAGAAAAATAAACTGGCAAAGATGATTGATGATCTAGGTCTTTTATCTTGTTTTTAATTTCCTCAGTTTGCATCTATGATTCCCTGCTGCAGATGCAACATCTCCTTTTCTAGGAGACTGTCAGTCATTCTAGGATGCGGAAGACAGTGCTATTTGCTTTCAGCAATCTTGGTACCCAATGCCAGAATTCCCTACAGAATCTTAGCAAACAGGAGAATGGGGCCAAAGGGATAAATGGTCTAAAGTCAAAGGTGTGACTTAGGTATGACTGGAGTACAAAAAAAATCATAGAAAATTTCAGAGTGTCTATTGAGAGAGAACTTCACCAGTTCTCATGTATTTAACAGGGAGGAATTCAAGTAGATAAGATAACTCATTATCCATAACAATCTATACTATAACCAATTCATTATCTGCATTTTCTTAGATGGTGTTGGGCTGCATCCTGCAGGCCTGCAAGCCTTGTAACTATCCAGCCTTAAGACTGAAGAAAGAGGGGAGGGAGGGATAAATTGGGAGTTTGGGATTTACAGATACCTACTACTATATATAAAATAGATAAACAACAAGTTTATACTGTATAGCACAGGGAACTATTTTCAATATCCTGTAGTAACCTATAATGAAATGGAATATGAAAAAAACATATATTACACATCAACTATACTTCAATAAAATAAAATAAAATCTCCTCTGAATTTAAAAAAAAAAAAAGTCTGAAGAAAGAGCTCAGAGACAGTGACAGAGACATCAATGGTTTAATGGATAGAGAATTGAACAAGTCCAAAACAAAGGGCCCTGAAGCGACACTCCACTGTGTACGATAGCAAGCAGGACATGACAGCAATCTTTGCTACAGGGGGAGAAAGAGGTTACCATTAGGTTGGCTCATCAGTTACCAGGGAAATCAGCAGCTGGGGCAGGGGGCAAGCATGTAGGCAGTTACTAATTAAGCCCTACAATTAAGAGGATTGGATAGTCATGTGAGTGAAGCAGAGCCTGGTTGAGCAGGGGATGTACAGAGAGCAAGAGAACAGCCATGTGGCCTGACCATACAAATGGGAAAACAGTGAAATGAGATTTCCTATCATGGGGAAATAAAATTCTTACTCACCTTCAGATACCCAATTATATGGTAAGATCAGCTCTGATGTTAGCTTTAAATTAAAAGTAAATTATGTAGGATCAGTGAACTGACTGACACCCTCTGTTCACATAATTCTTTTACAATATGCTATATCAAAGGCAGAGAAGGGCATTACTCTTTGCTGGGTACGTTACACAAGTTATATCGTTTACAACGGCCCTGTGAGACAGATATTATGCTACTGATGAGAAATTAAGGTTCAGGTTAAATGACTCGCCAAGGAACACACAACTGGAAAATGCAAAATTGAGCTCCAATCCCAGGTTTCTCTGCCTCTCAAGGCCATGCTCTTTGTAATGCCCTAGGCAGCTCCCAGGGCCTAAGGTATACTGGAGAAAGCTCATCTGATTTGTCATGGAAAGAGGGGAAATCACTAAGAGTTTGGGGCCGTCACCAACTAACACTGTGATCAAGCATATTATATTATGTCTGTTTCCTTATCTACAAAATTAAGGGCTAGATTATAAGATCTTCAAGGTCTTCTGCCACTTCTAAAACAATGTTATGTTATGTGACCTCGTGTATGAAACATAGTTCTATTATACACATCATACTCACTTATTTAATCGTTGTTTCATCCATTCTTTTAAATATTTATCATTAATTTATTTTAAAATGAATTTAACAACTAGGTTTATTAAATATCCAGGTTGTTTTCCTGCATTGTGTACATACAGATAACATTTGTGCTCAAAGAATATTTTTTAAACATTTAGGAAAATGCCGACAAAAATGGAGTCTGTCCTGACTTAGTCTCTAGCTACCAAATACACAAAGAACTAGTTATGGGAAGTTGGGCTGCTTATTAATCCTATAGTAATCATGAAGCTGAGATTTCTGCTTAGATAATAATGTCAATAACTAACATTTATTCAAGGTCTCTGGGAGAAAATGCTTGGTGTTCTTCATGTCATTTTAATGGCTTACACATCAAAAATTTTTGTAATATTTCATAGATATTGATTCAGCACAGGAATTTGAAAAAGGTAATAGGATACAGAAAGTAGAAAATATTACAGTTTCAAAATGTGCAGAAGATTCTGTCTTGTTCAGTGCCAAGTCAAGGCAGAAGTATTAGCTGTATTATAATGACAAATGATATGTCTATTCAGTAATGCTTTACCTCTAATGACAATTCTCTTCTGATTGAACTATAAAATTCTCATATATTTAATAGATGCATTTTGCCAGTGATATATAAAAAACATTAGTAACTGACTTAATCCCCATTCAGCTGAACCCCCAAAACCATAGCCATGAGTAAATTTGTTTCTAAGGAACAGACAGCCTTGGAGTCAAGTGAAGAGAGTCACACTTGTATTACGTCAAAATATTTTAAGCCTGAAGCTGCCACCACATTCCCTTGATGAAATGCAGTCAGCCAGTTCCTGCCAAAAAGGAAAAAAATTAGTTGCACACAGCAACGAACATAGCATTAAATACTGCGCATGGTAGAACTGATAGATTTGCTATTCATGTAGTCAGCAGGATGAGCCACATACCTGGATTAACAAATTTCAGGTTTTCAAAGTAATTATTAGAGCTGATTGAGTGTAACAAAAATGGATACTTTGGTTATGAAATTGAAGACAGCTGGAAGAGACTTTTATTCCCACAGGAAAAAAAATAATTCATTAAAAGGAGGACAAAATGTAGAAAAGTTTCTTTTAACAAAACCATATAGTTCTTTTCAACAGAAAATGTCCATAGTGTGCACTTTCAGGCTTTAAACATGTTTATCTTGTCTTGTTTGCCAAAATAATGGCCATATGTACAGGGCCAGCTTAGTACCCAAACAAAGCAGGCAAGCTCTCCGTTAAAAACCTTGAACCCCTGTCTCCTAAACATTGCTCCCACCAACTTAGTGAAGGGCTTGAAATTGCACCAGTTCTCCCTTTGAGTTAAAAAAATTTTATCTTCCATGGAGTGCCTATCAAAACAAGTCCAAGAGGTTAAAATATTAAATCATCAACAGTCTTTAGTCCATAAACTCAAATAAATTATTATGTCAAATTGTTACAGTAAGACATAGGACATAAAACAGGCAAATTTTGAGAATAGAAGGACAAACAAGGTATGAGGCTGAGTCCAGGGGCTGCAAGCCAGAATAGTATACATGGTTCAATGGAGAGACTCCAGCAGACATGGGAAAGCATCAGGACCTATGTTCCCAATTGCAAAAGAGAGGCATGAAAAGGGCGAAAGAAGGAAGGTAGAGAAGAACTATGCCTATATTTCAATTTTGTCTTAGGGAAGTACAGGCAATTCTCTTTGGACGCATCCATATCACTATTCTGCTGTGCATATTTTTAAAATTTTAAACTTCCTCATTTGAAAACTTTGGCCTTTCTAATTTTTTAAGGATGAAATGCAGAATGAATAACCAATCCTTATATTACAATATGCTTATGAAGGTACCTAGGGGAGCTGTTGGTTCAGATGAGAGAAGGCATGTAAAATGGCATAGCTGCGTTTGGGAAAAAGAGATGAGAATGCCCCTTGGCAGTAGAAGTTTATTTTCTGCTATCATTCAAGGGCACAAATGTGAACACTTCTTGCTCTTGAGAAAGCCTTGGGGCTCTCTGTAAGCAGCCTGCAGTGGTACACCAATGGAAACCATGAAAGGGATATCAGATTCAGTCTTTGTCCTTAAAAAGTTTTTCCCACAAGGGACTTTGATTCATCATTAAAGACAGAGTATTTGTCAGTTGATTATAGCTAACCTAAATTCACCTAAAGGGTCTTGTTTGATTCTTACAGAAAGCTTTAATTTGTATGCTCGGTTTTAAGTGATTTTATACTATAAGTGAAACATAAAGTGACCTGTTTTAATCAGGGTTGCTTTTACTGGGGCACCCTGGCAAAACAACAGAAGAAGTCGTGCTGGGGCAAAGTATGTATTATGGGGAAAAAAATATGAAGGGTGGCAAGCAAGGGGCAGTGAGAAATGTACCAAGATTTGATGTGACTACCTTTGCTCAAAAAACAAAAATCTATGGGTCGTGAAGATATGAGTTTTGCAGAGTATCTCCTGTATTTGGGGAAAAGTCAAGAATTGTTAAAGCATTCATTTAAAAGGCACCCATGAAAAGTGGGTGAGGACTTAGTAGCTCAACAGCCACAACAGGCACAGAGCCTCTGCCCTCCAGAACAGAAGATCCTCCACAGTGACCACTTCCCTTTTGCTTTGCCTTCTAAAAATGTGGGTTTTATCAGGTATACATGAACTAAGGGTAGAGAATTTGTGAAACATATGGACTTGATAGCTCTATATTTTTTCTGTTAATTGTTTTTCAACCATCTTCATCTAAGAATGCCAGTGAGGGAGTTTGGCCATTTCTTTGTTCTGTATAGATTGGGAATTCAATATTTGCCACTAAAGGGGATATTGGCTTCTTACAGAGCTTTGTAAGAAGGGCATTCCAGGTACACTTGCTACCATATGCCGTTTTTATTCATGTTTTAATTTAGATACCTTAAATCTTTTCTGGAGCAAGACAGAGAAGGAAAGAAAGGAGAAAGAAAAGAAAAGATGACAGGAAGAAAGAAGGAAAGGAAGAAAGGAGGAAGGGAGGATGGAAGGAAGAGAGGTTGGTTCATAGGAAGGCAGAAATACTAGGGTATTACAGATAAACCATTTTATCTATTTTTCAATCCTATAATTTTAGATGGGAGGAAGACGTTTCACACAAGGGAATAGTTCCAGTGATAAAGAGCACCCTAAACCAAAACAGGAAAGTAGGTTCTTACTCTCCAATGTTGTTAAAAAGAACTGCCCAGTCCCCAACTTATTTCCTGTTGACTCCTGTCTTAGATCAGGTTACTAGAAGCAGAGCCTGAGATAGAAATTCTTGTGCAAGTTATTTATAGAGGGAGTGCTCTCAGAAGGATCTCGTAAAGGCGTGAAGAAATCAAGATAGGGTAGGAGAAGAGCTAACCAAAGGTGTGGTGTCAGTAGATTAGCCTCATCTTCATCCCCTGGGAAGTTCCAAAACATGAATTTCACCTCAAGACAAGATAGTCAGGCTTTGATACCTTAGTTTCAGTCAATCATTGGCTTCAGACTGTTCCCTGCCCGACAGGAAGGTGTGCTGGCCTACCAGGCAAGGCAGTTCCCTTCTGTCAAGGTCAGTTCCTTCCAGAGAAGGGTGCAGCTTTGAGACTTTAGCAGGCAAAATTCACAGCAGCTGGCAAATGGATGCAAAAAGGATCTGAATGAGGCAGTATCTACTACAACCTCTTTAACTCTAAAACCAGATGGCTAGATGGGGCTAAGGGTTTAGAGCAGTAAGGACAGCCTCATCACAGGAATCCTTCTGGACTACTGCTTTGAGTCCTTATATGGACACTGATTTGAGTCCTTACATGAAAAAATTTCTGACTAAATCATAGGAGCTATAATATAACATGACATTTTCCTATTAACCATACCTCTGCAGCTCATGCTATAGAAGAGGTTCCTAACTGCAATCTCAAAGGCACAATCTTAAAAATTATGATATAGTTTTGAACCACTCTCCATAGCCCTACCAGAGGAAAGCTCAATAAGGATATGAGATTGTTTGAGATCCCTTTTATACCAAGTTGTAAGAGCAAAAGTTTTTTGGTTGTGTTTTTGTTTTTTTCTAACAAACTTTATTCCTAGAATGAGGGCTATATGTTAACTATCCCTGGTTTGTATTGTTTCTTCACAGTCTTTTAACTATATGTTAAAACTAATATTGTGATTTGATTTCTTTCCCTCAGGCCCTATCGTCCCAATTCCAGGTCTTTTAAGAAGAGACTTATTTACCCCCATCCTTCTCAATGGGCAGCTGTCATTACTCTCATACCTCCTCTGACTCTGCTTTTTCTTTCTTGCCATGTAAAATTTTAAAAAGATAATTTTACTTAATTGAGGAAGGCATGAGGAAGATTTTCTTAGTTTATTTAGTTGATACCCTTTCTCAATTCCTCATAGTGTCAGATACTTGTTGCCATATTTTACTTAATCTTTAATATATTTTAATTTTAAAAATTAACAGTACATTTTGGTCTGAAGTGGTCCCTCTGCTGAAATGCCAGGGGCTAGCTATAATTTTGGCTTCAAAAACAAAACTCTGAATGTTTAATAAATAAAAACTAGAACTGGCTGCCATTCTACTCCAAACCAGCTAACCTAGAGGAAGAGGACTTTCTGTAAAAGCAGTGTGGTAGGCAACTTCTAAAATGGGCCCAAATAATCCCTGCCTCCTGGTATCCACAACCTTATGTAATCCTCTCCCCATTGAGTGTAGGCTGAACCTGGTGACTCACTTCTAATGAACAGAATACAGCAAAAGTAATGGGATGCCACTTTTGAGATCAAATTTCATAAAGATTCTGGCTTCCATCTTGCTCTCCATTTCTCGTTCTCTGGCTTGCTTTGAGAGAAGACTGCTGCCATGTTGTGAAATGCTCTATTGAGAAGCTCATGTGACAAGGAACTAGGAAGGCCCCTGGCCACCAGCCAGTGAGGAACTAAGCCTTCAATCCAATAGCCAGTGAGAAACTGAATCTCGCCAACAACTAGAGTGAGCTTGGAAACAGGTAACTCCTGCCTAGTCGAGCCTTGAGATGACTGCAGCCACTGCCAACACCTTGATTGCAGCCTTGTAAGAGGCCCTGAACCAGAAAACAAAACTAAGCCATGTCCAGATTCCTGACCCACAGAAACCATGGTTAATAAATGTTGTTTTAAGGTTATCAATTTTTGGAGTCATTTATTATGAAGCAATATATAACTAATGCAAAAGGCTTCAGTAATTTTTTCTGTTATAAATTGGTTCCAAATCCCTCTTCTATTCTTAAAATGAAGAAAATAGGTGCTTCACAAGTATTTTTGGCAAGTGGTGACATAAATGTTGACAGTAACTGACTATCTGGATTTCAATTACCATCACTATTTTCATAGGGAGTATAGGAGCTTCATGTAAATGTATGAAGAAAGAGCCTAAATTTGATACAAGAAATTTCTAAAACATGAATTGAGAGCTCTTTTGCCTAAAATACAGATAAAAGCAGTGTTCTTTTATGCCATCTTAAATTTCAGTGACTTTTGTTTGTATTATTACAACTTTTGAGCATCAGTGATGATATATTCATTTTTTCTCAAAGATATCCTGATGAAGCACTAAGCATTTTCACAATGGCAAAAAAAATCAAATATTGCTGAAAAAGAAAAGAAACAAAAAGAAATCTAAGAGACTAAAAAGCAGAGTAGTAAGTAGAACATTTGCAAGTCTTACATACCAACTATCTTTATGTTGTCTATCACCATGTGGCAAAAAGACATGAGTCCTTGTGATATTTTGAAAATTCTTTTTTGAGAGACTTTTAAATGCATGGTTCTTGAAAGTTAGCTTGATCCTTAATAATAATGAGAACAGGCTTGTTGAATTACTTTGGAATTTCTCTAATCCTGGTTTCAGCCACTTCAGAGTCAGATGTGGATACAGTCAGTAATAGCCTCTAGCTACAGAACTCAGACCTGGCTACTAGATTTTTATTCCCCTTGCTACACAGTCACTCCAAAATCAAACAAAAGAAAATGGCTAACCTTTAAGGAAAGCATTCCAGAATTGAAAGTGCTCATACATAGGCTCTCTCATCCTGGTCCCTTATGCAATATATTCACTGGTTTTAAAAGGCATATACCTTTTTAGTGGCTTTCAAATGACAAGAAATGGGTTTTATTTGATAACATTATGATTATTTCTGACAAAATATTCTACATAAAATGAAATGATTAAATAGACAGCCAATCTAGTACCATGTTGGAAATTTTCTACAAATAAAGTGGGTGCATTCTGTTGAACACTATTATGTCTAGACACTGGAATTACTGAGATGAATAAGATATCTAAACAGATAGGTACAATTTTAAGTATGCACAGGTATTCACAAGTATTTAATACAACACAGAAGAGGAAGTCTTTTTGAATAAGAAGTAATTATCTAAGTAAATCTGTGTGTTGGTTACTGTGACGAGGTTGAGATCACTCCAGAAAGAGATGACAGCATGAGCTAAGATTCAAAAGCAAGAAAGAGTATGCTATGTTCCAGGAATCTATGCCAGACCAGAAAACACAAAATTCCCTAGTAATCTTGACAAATGATTTTCACCAGGAGCAAAGACCTAAAATTTTATACTAAAACTCCCCCTTTTAGCTCCATATATCTGGTAGAGTTTATGTTTATGTTGAAATGTACCATCATGAAAACCTGAACATAAATTTCATGTAATTCTGAAGGATTCAATCATTTTCAACAACTCTTTTGTTATATCCATAAGGTCTTGAATTACAAAACAGCTCCAAAATTATAGATCACTACTAGATTGGATCCACCCTATTTCAATCTCAGAGGAGCCCTTAGAGGGCCAAACCAGGTAAATATCACCCCCTAGAGAATACTTCTTCAGCAAGGGTTTTTTTTTATTTCTGAGGGTGCTGCATGTTATCCAGCACACCCAGAAATACGTTATCCAGGATTTTTGCAAGCATTTTCCTAATCCTACCCCCAAAATATTGTGATTCTACCCAAGTGCTGTGCTTTTCTAAGGCAAAGACTGCCAATTCTATCCAAAACGTATTGCCTTAGCTGCTTGATTATTTCTCTGGCATGATTTACTACATAATGGCTTTCAACTTTTAGGTCATACTTGGCAATGCTGTGATGGGGATTGACTCTCCTTGGCCCTGCATTTGGCCCAGAGAATAATTTCATGCTGAGAAACAGAAGATAGCAGTAAGAGATATAAATGGAGTATAATTAAAATCCCCCAAATTTAGTGTTTGTTTATAGAATCTCCTTGACTGTTTATCAATTTATTTTTGTCACTGCACAAAAACATTCTTTCTAATCAATTTAGTGAAAGAATGGTTGAACACATTTTTTCAGTTATTCATGAGCTTTCTAGTAATTCATTTTTCTCCTGTAGAAAGATTTCATCATTAGTTTAAAACATTTTATCTATGGATGGCAAATCTGTGGTATTTCAAATGTACTTTCATTAAAAGTAGTGTTGCAATTTAAAGATTTTAGTGCTTCTTTACATTTTTAATAAGAAAAGAGGTCCATGTGTACTTTAATGACTTATGGCTAATTTAATTACTAGTATATTTCATGGAATAAAAAAATAAAAATAGTGCTGGATTTCTTTCTCAAGACTCACAATATTTCCCTTTAAATTGAAGTTGCCACATGAATGTTACTAATCTTTTCATTAATCTATGATGCTTCAGTTTGTAGAAAACAAACACTGCTTGCCCTACATTTATTTTCCCTTTTGACTCTCAAGAAATTTAGAAATTTGACTCTCAGGAAATTTCATAAATTTATGAAATTTATGAAAGTTCAATTTTTGAAGGCTTAGATCTAACTAGACTAGAATCAAAGTAATAATAATAAAGGTAATGTATTTTAAAAAGGACTTTTTTCTTCCTGAGATGTAATACTAAAACTGGCAGCAAAATGCTACAACAAACTATAGTTATATTTAATCAAATACTACTCTAAGATTTAATTTTGAATTATAATCTCATTACTGTAAGTGGATGAGAATCATTTTGATAAGAAATAAAATTTTATTCCTTTTTCCATGTGAGTTTTTTTAAAGACTTACAGATTTACAAGAAATTAGGGCAAAAAATGTTAACAAAATTAGAATGTTTTCTATTATATTTAATTGTAAATTATTTTACTATGTATATGACAGATTATACAGACCCAGTATATCTTAGAACTAATCATGTCCCAACACATTAAAAAGGTCAAAATATCTTGAGATATGTTCCTTGATATCAGTTTTATAAGGGGCTTATACTGTATTTAATGGGGGCTTTACTCAGAAAGGAAGTTATAGTTCATCCTTAAGACAAGCAGCACTGATCTTATTGGACTTAGGTGAAGGTTTTAACTTATTAATTTCTATGACTAAACCTTTCAAAGTAAGCAGCAATGACCATATATTTTTTGGAAGGTCAACTGCACTACTGAATTACTGGGGACTACAGCCAAGTGTGTGCACATTTGCATAATTCCTTTCTCAAAAAACCATAGAGAAGAAGAAAAAGAAACTGAAAATGAGAAGAAAATTCCAGAGGCAGATAAACAGGACAATATAGCAGAATAGATCCTCATATACACAGAAACCGATATTTGGTAAAATGTCATCACAGATTTCTGGGAAAAAGAAGTTTTTAGTAAATAGTGATGGGATAATAAGTTATTCATATGGGAAAAAATGGATTTAGATCTCTAACACATATCAAAAATAAAAATCAATTCCAGGAAAAATAAATATTTAAATAAGAAAGGAAAATTATTTTAACTTTTAGAAAAAATATGGAGGCATATGATAATCTTGGAGTAAGGGAAAATTTCTTAAGCTAAGAAAAAATAATAAACTATAAAGGAAAAATTAATAAATTTTATTACATGAAAATGAAATATTTCTAGCAATAAAAATCATGTAATGAAAGTGAAACGCAAAACACAAACTGAAAGAATATACTTGTAATAAATATAAAGGATTGCAACACTGACAAAGGATTAATATCAAGAATATATACATATGACTTAATAAGAAAAAAATAAACAACCCAATCCAAAATGGGCAGAAGACCTAAACAAGCAATTCTCCAAGGAAGACATACAAATGATCAATAGGTATATGAAAAAATGCTCAATATCACTAATTATCAGAGAAATGCAAATCAAAACTACAATGAGGTATCACCTCACACCAGTCAGAATGGCCATCATTCAAAAGTCCACAAATGACAAATGCTGGAGAGGCTGTGGAGAAAAGGGAACCCTCCTACACTGCGGGTGGGAATGCAGTTTGGTGCAGCCACTGTGGAAAACAGTATGGAGATTCCTCAAAAGACTAGGAATAGACTTACCATAGGACCCAGGAATCCCGATCCTGGGCATATATCCAGAAGGAACCCTACTTCAAAAAGACACCTGCACCCCAATGTTCATAGCAGCACTATTGACAATAGCCAAGACATGGAAACAGCCTAAATGTCCATCAACAGATGACTGGATAAAGAAGTGGTGGTATATTTATACAATGGAATACTATTCAGCCATAAAAATGACAACATAACACCATTTGCAGCAACATGGATGTCCCTGGAGAATGTCATTCTAAGTGAAGTAAGCCAGAAAGAGAAAGAAAAATACCAAATGAGATTGCTCATATGTGGAATCTAAAAAAAAAAAAGAAAGAAAGAAAAGAAAAGGACAAATGAACATAAATACAAAACAGAAACAGACTCATAAACATAGAATACAAACTTGTGGTTGCCAGCGGAGAGAGGGATGGGAAGGGACAGACTGGGAGTTCGAAATTTGTAGATACTGACAGGTATATATAGAATAGATAAACAAGATTATACTATATAGCAGAGGAAAATACATACAAAATCTTGTGGAAGCTCACAGTGAAAAAGAATGTGACAATGAATATAGGTATGTTCATGTATAACTGAAAAATTGTGCTTTACACTGGAAATTGACACAGCATTGTAAACTGATTATAACTCAATAAAATAAAATTTAAAAAAAAAGAATATATAAAGACAGCAAGATGGTAGAATAAGAGTTTCCAGCCCTTAAACCCCCACAAAAATACTGAATGTAACAACCACCCACAAGTGAAAATACCTTTATGGGAACCCAAGAATCTAGATGAGAGGTTCTAGCACCATAGTAGACAAAAAAATGTGAGAACAGACACATTGAAGAGGGTTAAAAGAACACTTTCACATTACCTGGATTAGCCTCCCCAAAGGAAGCATAGCTTATGCTAAGAGAGACTCCCTTGGCCCATGACTTCTCCTAAAGGGAAAAGTAAGAGTGAAGTGAGTGCTCAGATTTCTCAGCCTTGTAGATGCCCACTTGCAGAATGCCTCAAAAGCCCACTTAAGTCCCATCCAACACAGAATACTGTGGGGAATCACATAAGCTGAAAAGACTAGGGACCACTAGGAGCAGAGGAAAGGACAGGGGTTTGCAGAAACTAGCAAACAAATATTAGTCACAGTTTCTACTACCAGCCTGTGGTCCTCCACCAAGAGTCCAACTCACGAATCCCATAGAATTGCTTACCAGAAGACCCCTCTAACTAGTCAACACATGCCCCCAGCATTTCACATGCCCCCCCAAAGCCAGAGCCCTGTGCTCTTTCACAACCAGTATGCTCTCCCCTGAAGACAGCACATGGATAGCGGTAGCCAGCTTGACTCTGCTGGATTGGGAGAAGGTGCACAACATTGAAAATTTCAGAGCACTGCCCTAGGGAAAATATGTGGGAGGCTCTCAGCATATGGCCTAGCTGAGAAGGCATATAATCCTAAGACTTCTCTTCCAAGAAGAAACAAGATAAGTGGACTGGGCGAATACATACAAAAGATCTGAGAGACCCCCATGATCTCTTGTGGGCAGATTGGTGAAGGTATTTCTCTCCTAAAGCCAGTCAATAAAGTCTGGAGGAGGTGATAGCTTCATCAAATGTGAAGATAACAACACAAGGCTTCAAGGAATATAAAAATTTAAAGGAATATGAAACCACAAAGGAACAGAATATAGCTTCAATGGCTGACCCTCCCCCCAAAAATAGAAATCTATAAATTGCCTGACAAAGAATTTAAAATAATTATCTTAAAGAAGCTCAGTGAGCTAAAAGAGAACTCAGAAAGACAACTAAATGAAATCAGGAAAGCAATACATAAGTAAAGTAAGAAGTTCAACAAAAAGATAGAAACCATAAAAAAGAATCAAACAGAAATTCTGGAGCTAAAGAATGCAATCATTGAGCTGGAAAAGTCAATAGAGAGTTTCAACAACAGACACAATCACGCAGAAGAAAAAATCAGTGAGCTCAAAGACAGATCACTTAAATTTACTCAGTGAGAAGAAGACAAAAAGAAGAAAAAAATTTACAGTGTGAAGAAAGCCTACAAGACTTATGGGATACCATTAAATGAACCAATCTGTGCATCTGGGAATCCTGGTGTGGGGGAGAGAAAGGGGGAGAAAGTTTATTTAAATAAATAGTTACAAAATTTTCTCAAATATGGGGAGGGATATGAACATCAAGATCCATGAAGTCCAAATAACTTCAAATAGATGGAACATAGAAAGGTTTTTACCAAGATGCATTAGAATCAAATTGTCAAAAATCAATACAAAGAGAGAATTTCAAAGGCAGCAAGAGAAAAGTGACTTATATACAAGGGAACTTCCATAATATTATCAGTAGACTTATCAGCAAAAATCTTGCAGGCCAAGAGAGTGTAAGAATATATTCACAGTACTGAAATTCTTAAAAACTGCCAACCAAAAACACTTTATTCAGCAAAGTTGTCCTTCGGAAATGAAGGTAAGATCAGGACTTTCTCAAATAAACAAAAGCTGAGGGAGTTCATCACCACTAGACCCACCTCACAAGAAATGCTGAAAGGAATTCTTTAAGCTGAAACTAGAGGATGCTAATAAGTAACACAGTAACATAAAAATACACAACACATTGATAAAAGGTAAGTACATAGTTGGATTCACAATACTCTAATACTGTAATATGGTGGTATGTTAACCACTTAACTCTAGAAAAATGGCTAAAGACAAAAGTATTAAAAATACCTAAAGCTACAATAATTTGTTTCAGGATACACATATAAAAAGATGTAAATTGTGGTGTCAAAAACACAAAATGTGGGGGGAAGGATAAAGGGGTAAAGTTTTTGTGTGATCAAAGTTAATAGCTTCAAATAGACTGTTATATGTATGAAATGTTTCAAGGAAGCCTCAGGGTATTCATAAAATGAAAACCTATAGTATATACACACAAGATAAAAAGAAGGGAATCAAAGTATACCATTATGGAATCCATCAATTCATGAAGGAAGGCAGCAAGAGAAGAAGAAAGGAACAAAGGAAATATAAAACAGCAAGAAAACAATTAACAAGATAGCAATAGCAAGTCCTTACCTAGCAATAATTACTTTATACATAAATGGATTAGATTCTCCAATCAAAAGGCACAGAGTTGCTGATAGATTTAAAATAAAAACAATACCCAACTATATGCTGCCTGAAAGAAACTTACTTCAGCTTCAAAGGCACACATAGGTTCAAAGTGAAGGGATGGTAAAAGATATAAGCTAATGGAAACCAAGAGAGAGCAGGGGTGGCTATATTTATATTAGATAAAAGAGACTTTAAGTCAAAAACTAACAAGAAACAAAGAAGGTCACTATATAATGAAAAAGGGCCAAATCATCAATATGATACAACAATTTAAAATGTATATGCAACCAACATCACACTAACTAAATATATAAGCAAATAGTAATAGATCTGACGAGAGTAACAGACAAGAATACAATATTAGGAGTCCATCCAGACAGATAATCAGTAAGGAAACATTGGACTTGAACTATACTTTAGGTTGGATAGATCTGACAGACATACACAGAACATTCCATACAACAGCAGCAGAATACAAACTCTTCTCAAGTACACGTGAAGCATTCCCCTAGACATATTATATGTTAGGTTACAAAATACATCTTATCAAATTTAAGAAGACTGGAATCATACCCAGTTTCTTTTCCAAACACAATCATACAAAACTAGAAATCAATATCAGAGGAAAACTGGAAATTTCACAAATGTGTGGAAATTAAACAACACACTCCTGAACAAACAATGGGTCAAAGAAAAAGGGAAATCAAAAAACATCTTGAAACAAATGAAAATGGAAATACAATATATCATAAGTTATGGATGCAGCAAAAGCATGCTAAGAGGGAAGTTTGTATCAATAAATGTGTACATTAAGAAAAAAGAAAGATCTCAAATAAACAGCTTAACTTTATACTTCAAGGTATGCAAAAATATAGAACAAACTGAGTCTAAAATTTGCAGTGGTAAAAAAACAACAAATATTGGTGCACAAATAAATGAAATAGAAACCAGAAAACAATAGAAAAGCTCAACAAAACTTTGAGCTGTTTTTTGAAAACAAACAAAATTGACAAACTTTAGCTAGACTAACAAAAAAAGAGAGAGAAATCCAAATGAATAAAAGTATAAATGAAAGAGGAGACATTACAACTGATACCACAGAAATACAAAGGATCATAAGAGATACTATGAACAATTACATGCCAACAAATCGGATAAACCAGAAAGAATGCATAAATTCCTAGAAACTTTAATATACCAAGACTGAATCATGACAGTCTGAGCAGACCAATAACAGGGAAGGATACTGAATCATTAATCAAAAACCTCCCACAAAGAAAAGCCCAGGACCAGATGGTTTCACTGGTGAATCCTACCAAACATTAGAGATTAATTAATGGCAATCCTTCCCAAACATTTCCCAAAAATTTAAGAGGAAGAAACACTTTCAAACTCATTTTAAAAGGCCACATTATCCTGATACTAATACCAGATAAGGACACTACAAGAAAAGAAAACTACAGACTAATATTCCTAATAAATATAGATACAAAAATTATCAACAAAATACTAGGCAAACCAAACACAACAGAATATTAAAAGGACCATGTACCATAATCAAGTGGGATTTATCCCTGAAATGTAAGGATGGTTCCACATATGCAAATTAATAAATGTGATATACCAAATTAACAAAGTGAAAGAGATCATATAATCATATTAATAGGTACAGAAAAATCATTTGATAAAATTCAAAATCCATTCATGATAAAAACTCAACAAATTAGGTATGGAAAGAATGTACCTCTACATAATTAAGGCCATTTATGACAAACCCAGAGCTAATATCATACTCAATAGTGAAAGGTTTAAAGCTTCTCCTCTAAGATCAGGAATAAGACAAGGCTGCACACTCTCACCATTTCTATTCAACATAGTACTGGATGTACTACATAGACTAATTAAGCAAGAAAAAGAAATAAAAGTCATCCAAATCAGAAAATAAGGAAAAAATTATCAGTTTGCAGATGACATGATTTTATATATAGAAAACCCTAAAGACTCCACCAGAAAACTGTTATAACTATAAGCAAATTCAGTAAAGCAGCAGTTCAAAATACAAAAATCCATTGTCTTTCTAAGCTAAAAATGAAGTATCTAAAAAAGAAATAAAGAAAATAATCCCACTTACAATAGCATCAAAAACAATGAAATACCTAGAAATAAATTTAATGAATGAGATAAAAGAACTGTGCATTGAAAACTCAGATTTTGATGAAAGACATTGAGGAAGACAAAAGAAGTGGAAAGACAGTCTGTGTTAATAGACTAGAAGACTTAATATGGTTAAAATGTCCATACTACCTCGAGACTCAATGCAATCTCTATCAAAATTCCAATGGCATTTTTCACAAAAATAGTAAAAACAATCCTAAAATTCATATGGATACACAAAAGACCCCAAATAGCCAAAGCAATCTGGAGAAAGAAGAACAAAGCCGGAAGCATCACACTTCCTGATTTCAAATTACATAACAAAGCTATAGTAATCAAAATAGTATTGTACAGATATAAAAATAGACACATAGATCAATGGAATAGAATAGAGAGCCCAGAAATAAAACCACATAGATACGGTCAACTAATCTTCAACAAGAGATCCAAGAATACAAAATGGGGTAAGGATAGTCTTTTATATAAATGATAAATTTAATGGTAAATTAATAAATGGTAATAAATAAATGATAGGAAAAACTGGGTATCCACATGCAAAAGAATGAAATTGGACCCTTAACTTATATCAAGCACAAAACTCAACCTAAAATGAATTAAAGACTTTAACGTAAGACCCGAAACAGTAAAACACCTAGAATAAAACATAAGGTAAGAGGTGCCAAGATGGCAGAGTAGAGAGGCTCACAGCTCGCCCTCTCCCACAAATACACCAAGAATTACATCTATAAACCCACTGAATCACACAGAACACGTACTGAACTCTGGCAGAGTGTCTCTTGCTTCAAAATACAGGGGGATTCTCACAAAATCTGGTAAGAGAAAAAAAGAAAAAAAAAAGAAGAAAGAAAAAAATCTATGTGGGACCAGTCCTACATGGAAGGAGCGGCATAGGAAGAAAGGCACCCATATGCTGGGACATCCCCTCTCCAGCCAGGGGGTCAGCAGGGACAGAAGCAGAGCTTCTGAAGCTCAGAGGAGAAAGTGGCAGCCGCTTGGCAGACAGAACTGGCACAGAGGGTTCCTGTGATCCCCAGCCCTAGATGCAAGCAGGCAGGGACAAGCTGGGACTGGCTGCTGGAGATTAATGAGCAGCCTGGGGAGAGGGCTGGGGCCCACTGCCCAGAGGAAGCCTCAGGGGACTGGACGGCAGTGTGAGCTCTGACTAGGGGTGTGTGCAGAACAGAACTGCCTGGGACCCCCATTAAAAAGCACCACTGCTGGTGTGCGTGGTGGAGGGGGGAACAACATAGCTGCGCCATAGCCCCTGTCTCCAGTTGGCTCCATTGTTGGTTTGTTCTCGTGAGAAGAGAGGTAGGGATGGGTCATAGCCAACTCTGCTGCATGGAAGTGGAGCTGAAAGCTGAATCCATGCCCTGCAACTTCACAGGAGGAACTGAGATTTGTTTACAGTCCCGGGCAGAGAGGGTGGATTTGCTCTTTAGCCCTTTGTGGACCTGCACCTCTGGGATGAACAGGCAGTGAGTGAAGTTCTGGCACACGGTGGGGGCCAGTACGGTTATTTACAACAGGCCTTATGGTACACAGAGGTGGGGCTGGGGTTTGTGCTGACCTGTGGCGCACCATGGATTCAGGTGTGTGACTGCATGCTTGCAACGGAGGGTCCTAGTATCTGACATTGGTGGATCTGGGCTGGCAGTTCCTGGGGCACAGAACCTGGGGGACACCAGAGTAGGTGGCCAACATTCCCACAGCTAAGGTGGGGACAAAGGCAGCATCAACAAAGAGTACTTTGTAAGCCTGCATAACAAGTGACAGACAAAACCACAGAGGGCACTTCCCAATGGACATCTCCTACAGAGGTATACTTAGTGACTCTTCTTCCCAGCTGAAGCACTCCAACCCTGCCTACCACACACCACAGCTCAGAAATGAGTCTAGAAGTCTCTATTCCAGCAACAGGGGAGCAGATCCGGTCCCTGTCACGACTGTAACAACCACAGAACAAAAAAGGAGGCCCCACTCAAAAACAACAATCAGGGCAGGCTCCACACCAACCACACCCCCAATCAGAGGGAAAACAGCCAAAACACATGGAAGGAAGATGTGGCAACCATCCATACTAAGAACAGCCCTTGCAACAAAACTATTAGATGCACAGAGTCTACACAGTAATGCTCCCATTTTAAATAAAAACAAACAAATAAAAAAAACAAAACAGCCCTTGGAGACCACAGTAGATAACTGATACTCCTAAATTCATAGAGCCAGAGAACTATAAATAAATGAAGAAGCAGAGGAACCACTCCCAATTAAAAGAATAAGAGAAGTCCCCTGAAAGAACCATGAGATATACCTCGACAGTCTACTAGATCATGACTTCAAAAGGAGGGTGATAAAAACACTGAAGGAAATAAGAGAGACTATGAATAGAGACAGAGAATACTATAAAAAGGAATTAGAAACTATAAAGAGGAGCCAATTAAAAACAGAAAACTCAATGGCTGATATAAGAGCTGAGCTAAAGGCAGTCAAAAGCAGGCCAGATGATGCAGGGGAACGAGTAAGTGACATAGAAGACAGGATAAAAGAAATCACCCAATCAGAACAGCAAACAGAAAAGCAAGTAAAAAACAATGAAAACAATATAAGGGAACTGTGGGATAATATAAAGTGTGCCAACCTACGCATAACAGGGGTCCCAGAAGGAGAAAGAGCAAAGAAGATTGAAAAGGTATTTGAAGAAATCATGAGTGAAAATTTCCCAAACCTAAAGAAGGAATCAGACACCCAACTACAGGAAGCACAGAGGGTCCCCAACAAGAAGAACCCAAATAGACCTACACCAAAATATTATAATTAAGATGGCCAAAGTTAAAATCAAAGAAATGATTCTAAAGGCAGCAAAAAAAACCCCAAAAGAGTTAGTTACAAGGGAACCCCCATAAGGCTTTTAGCTGATTTCTCTACACAAACACTGCTGGCCAGAAGGGAGTGGCAAGATATATTCAAAGTCCTGAATGAGAAAAAGCTGTAACCTAGGATACCTATCTGGCATGACTATCCTTTAGAGCAGAAGGGGAGATAAAGAATTTCACAGACAAGCAAAAACTGAAAGAATTCAGCAATACTAAACCTATCTTAAAAGAAATATTGAAAGGTCTATTCTAAATAGAAAAGAAGCAGGAAGCTATAGAAATGAGAAAACCATAATTGGAAAGTTACAATGAGTTGCAAGAGAATATACATGAAGATGAAAATAAAAAGGACATCAAAATCATAAAAGTAGAAGAGGGGAGGAAGAAAATAAAGACTTTTTTCTTACTCTTCTTTTTTTCTTTTTTTCTTCATTCTTTTTAGGATGTGTTTGAGCCTACGTGACTAAATTTATAGTCTAAAGCAAATAGATATAGTAAGGGGTTAACATACTTGAAAAACAGGGTAACTAAAAATCAAAGCATACAATAGAGTCACAAAAACAAAAAAGAAACCAAGCTAATACAAAAGAAAATTATCAAACCAGAAAAATACCATATGATATCACTTACATGTGGAATCAAAAAAAAAGACAAATGGACTTATTTACAGAATAGAAACAGACTCACAGACATAGAAAACAAACTTATGGTTACAAGGCGGGAAGGGGATGGGAAGGAATAAATTGGGAGTTTGAGATTTGCATATACTACCTGATATATATAAAATAGATAAACAATAAGTTTATACTGTATAGCACAGGAAACTATATTCAATATCTTATAGTAACTTATGGTGAAAAAGAATATGAAAATGAATAAAATGAATACATGTATGTTCATGTATGACTGAAGTATTATGCTGTACACCAGAAATTGACACATTATAAACTGACTATACTTCAATAAAAGTATATTTTTTAAAAAAACATAAGGTAAAAAGCTCCTTGACCTTGATTTTGGCAATGACTTTTTCAGTATGACACAAAAGCAGAGGCAACAAAAGTAAAAATAAAAAAGTGAGATTATATCCAACTAAAAATCTTTTGCACAAGAAAGGAAACAATTCACTAATAAAAAGGCAACTCACATAATGGGAGAAAAAATTATCAAACTATCTTATAATGGGTTAATATTCAAAACATATAAGGAACTCATACAACTCAATAAAATAACAAACAACCTGATTTAAAATAAGCAAAGAATCTGAATAGACATTTCTCCCAAGAAGAAATACAAATGGCAAACAGGTATATGAAAATGTGTTCAGCACCACTAATCATCAGGAAAATGATGCAATTCAAAACCACAATGAGATATTACCTCACACCTGTTAGGATGGCTTATTAAAAAGCAAGCAGACAAACAAGTGTTGGCAAGGATGTGGAGAAAAGAGGACCCTGGTTCTCTGTTGGTGGGAAATGTAAACTAGTACAGCCATGATGGAAAACAGTACAGAGGTTCCTTAAAATATTAAAAATAAAACTACCATATGATCTAGCAATCCAATTTCTAGGTATTCACCCAAAGGAATTGAAATCAGGGTCTTGAAGAGATGAACCAATATCTGCTAGCTTCAAACTTTTCTTCTACATTATCTTCACTTCTCTCCGCCTTCTTAGAATTGAAGAGAGTTAGGGCCTTGCTCTGGATTAGGCATTGGTTAATGGCAATGTTATGGCTGGTTTGATCTTCTATACAGACCACTCAAACTTTTTCCATATCAGCAATAAGGCCATTTTGCTTTCCAATCATTCGTGTATTCACTGGAGTAGCACTTTTAATTTCCATCAAGAACTTTTCCTTTGCATTCACAACTTGGCTCACTGGCTCAAAAGGACTAGCTTTTGGCTTATCTCAGCTTTCAACATGCCTTCCTCACTAAACCATTTCTAGCTTTTGATTTAAAGTGAGAGGTGTGCAGATCTTTCTTTTACTTAAACATTTAGAGGCTATTGTAGGATTATTAGTTGGCCTAACTTTAATATTTTTGTGTCTCAGGGAATAGAGAGGCCTCAGAAGTGGTAGAGAGATAGGGGAATAGCTGGTCAGTGGAGTAGTCAGAACACAAACAACATGTACACACACAACAAGTTAGAAACAAAATATATCACTGAGCCACTGAAGTCTGGGGAAAAGAAATCTCACTTTCAGAATTCTGGTTATGTGGGATAATAAACATCCTTATTGTTTAAGTCCATTTTAGTTGGGTCCTCTGCTACTTAGCCAGGTAATTCCTAACCATCACAGCTGGGTTAACAGCTCAACTGCAAACCAGTGACAAGATGATTTAAAATAAATTGATGGGATATTTTGGTGTTACATACGCAGCCTCAGAAGCTTTCCAGAGAAAGGAACTCCAAGGGACAGAATGGAGAATGAATTTTACTTGCATTCTTCCTTGTTTCTTCTCATGGGAATAAGATTAAATTAAGACAAATCTCTTAGATTCAGACATCGCGTAACATAACTCATACTACAAATATAAATTTTAAAACATGAAGTTATTATTTCTAAAATACAAATAAAAATTCCTGTATTATTTGGTGAAAGAGATAAAATTTTAGGTGTCTTTCTTTTAAAATTAATTTTGCTCAATACCATACACCAAACTTTATTAATATTAGTGATATTCAGAAACCTGTATGTGCTAGCTTGGGTTGCCCAAAGAAGTAGAGTCTGACACAAGGGCTTACATGCATGTGATTTTTTGGGGGGATATGGAAAAGCTGTAATATAGATGGAAGAAAAGCCAAAGAGTGCCTTATAGAGCAAGGTAGTGCTGTGAGTAATTGATGCTCAAATCCACTGGTATCCCTACCAGTAAACATGTAGAAAGTACCTCAGATTTGCATCCCCAAGACCTTCTTAAGGCTTCACTTTCTTCAACTGCAATATAAGAATTTGTTCTTTTCATGAATTCTAAAATCAGATACAGCTCTAAAATTTGTATTTATGTATAAACACAAATGCTTCTTTGATTGACCAAAAACAGTACAACAAAATTCATACTGTAAGCATGAGTAATTTTATTCATGTATTTTGAAATATATGCCAAACTCCTAGAATACTGTTGCATATAATAATGCACAATGGAAAATGCAATAGGGAAAAAAACTTCAACTTACCAGGGGTTTTTTTGCTATTTTATTATAAAAAATCTACTATGCTCAGACAGTACTGGGAAATAAGCCCAAATGACTACAGTTATAGCTGAGAATAGCTGATCCTTCAGCTGAGAGTGTTTGGGATACTTTCATTCTGCCAATAACTATTTCAATATATTTTAGCTATAAATTGATTCAGTCATAATAACTATGTGGAATCAAAAGAAAAGAGAGGAAATAGAAACTGCTATATCCAAAACAAGAGTTTTCTAGAGTGAATCAAAAGAGTAGAATAATTTGAAAGAAGCTCTATTACAATTGACATTAAAGTATTTGCAATTGTTTATTCCAGTTGTTTACAACTGCTTTCTTACATATTTATTATATGTCACATCATTATTTAATTATTTCAACCAAATGTTACATGTTCATCTTAACTTACTTTAGTATTTACCATATTAAATGGGCACTTATAATTTTATAGGTTAGAATAATAGTATAATACCTTCTAGTTTATTAATTCAACTCTATATCTAAAAATGGTAAAGTTTTTTATTAATATGCTTATGAAATTTCCTCTTCCTTAAGAAATATAAAACAGTTGATATATTTTCCCTACATTTTTGGCAATAACTTTGTATTCGTAACTAATGACTAGAAGAGAAAATTTGAAGAATTTTAATTTTATATTCATATTTGAATAATGAAATAAATTTCACAATGCATGATATCATTCATATGGTCAGAATTTATCATATTATCTGATGGTTTTGAGTTTGTGTTTGTATATCCGCTAAAATATAAAAAAATCTTTTTCTGGGTAGATTTTTATTTTCTCTAAAGATGTTAGCTGCTCCTATATTTTAATTATTGAATGAAAATCTGTACAATAATATCTGTAAAACTAGCCAAGCAGCTTTTATGTACTCTCTATATACTTAGAGTATAACTACTCAACTTATCACTGATCATAATCAACTCTTTTCCAAATCACCTTTGAATGCTAGTGGACATTTTGCATATTATAGGTAAGGCTTGAGTTGCATGTCCTAAAAAGTATTTTATTCTAATACCAACAGTCTTTGTAGTGTTCATGGTTTGTTAGTATCACATAAAATTCTCTAATAAGAACAAAGAATGTATATTGCATAGATACTTCAGTTTTGAAGGTGGGTATAAATCTTCTCTTAAGCAATGGAATGAACAAAAGACTTATCTATTCACTGTGGTGTGCCTCACAAGATTTTGCCCCTATTAAAGTCCTTTCCCAGTGTTCATCCCTTTGAAATCCAGTAGGTAACACAAAGTAGTCTGTGTTTTGGTGTACTGTTAAAAGGTCCTCATAACTGAACTCGTAAGAGAACTCATAGTTCTGCCAGAATTACTTTCATTTTTCTGTAGATCTATGTTTTAGAGAAGTGTCACCTAGGGAATTTTGAAAAATGGCACAATTATGAAACGAGTTTGCATTTCATCAAAAATTTGGGATTTTATATGAATTGTCTGTGACAAATATTTGGCATACAAACATTTATATGTGAGGGTTAGAAGAAGTCATGAAAAGAAAACAGCTGTGTTAGAAACCTCTTAGTCTTTAAACCACTGGGAAAACAGAAGCATTTAGGCTTTTAGCAACTCACTTCACAGCTTTGTACATATCAACACTTGTACAATCTACAGTCTGAAAAAAAGGAAACCCCACCCTAGAAGTTTCCCTTTTTATCATGTAAATTTTTCAACTAGAATAAATCTACTTCTGCAGTTTCCTAACTTTCTTTTTAATTCCTTTCTCTACCTCAACCAATCCTGAATTATCCAATAAACAAAGTAAGTACAATGACCCTTGAATAACACGGTTTGAAATGCACAGGTCCACCTTATACATGGATTTTTTTGCTCAGGAAATATGTACTACAGTATTACATGATCCACAGTTGGTTGAACCTGTAGATACAGAACCGTAGATACAGAGGACCAAGCATAAAATTATAATGAGATTTTTCCACTGCACAGGTGTCAGCACCCGTAACCCCTGTGTTGTTCAAGGGTCAACTGTATATGCTAGGAAACCAATACAATGCAGCATCCAAAATCTCCTTATGAAAAAATGTAATATTTTATAACTGCACCCTCCACATCCGCATTAAAGTAGAATTGGCAAAGTTACAGCTTAGATGGAATTACTTTCTTTAGTATTAGCATTGTTTCTTTTTACTTATTTATGAGGGTGGGGCACCATACTCTTCTTTATTTAGGACCTCTGTTGTCTTCTTTTTAATGTTTTGTTACAGAATTTTTTAAAAATATACCAAAGTAGACAGAATAATATAATGAACCATCACATATTTATCACCCAGCTTCAATAATCTACAATCTTGATAATTATTTCATCTATACTTTCACCCATTTTCACTCCCCATCCATCATTATTCTGCACCAAATCTGACATTGTATCATTATGTTTGTAAGTATTTAACTGTGCATATCTAAAATAGACCTTTTTGAAAAATTCAAACCTTCGGAAAAATCATAAAAATAGCACAATTAATACCCATACCTATTTACCAAGATTACCAACTGCTAACATTTTTATATAGTATATAAATATATGTGTAAACATATTCCAATTTTTTTTAGTGAGTCATATAAGAGTAGTTTTTTTTAAACATTTTTTTATTGATAAGAGTAGTTTTAAGTTGCAGATATCATGACCTTCTTCCCTGAAATATTTCAGCATGTATCTCTTAAGAATAAAGATATTCTTTTCTATAACCATATTACAATGATCAGTTCAGGAAATGAAACTGATACTGAAGGAAAGCAAAATATGCCACCCCAAGATATGCCACCTTGACATACTGATTATTTTGAATTAAAGTTACTTAAGAAACAGCTGGTTCAAGAAGGACACTCTGACACTCCTTTGTTCCCCTGAAAGTAGAAAATAAATCTCCCACGTGAAAGGTACTCTTCCTATACCAGGACAGTAGAAGGTAACCGGATCGCCAGAGATAGGAAATTTAGGGCCAAGAAGGCTGTATAAACAAACCTTGTTACTTCCTCACTAACTTACTACCCCAAGCCCAAATTTGTCAATTCTATACAAGTTTACTGTTTCTTTGTCTAAAAGGTATAAAAGCTTCCTGCTTTGGTCACTTCTTTGAGTCTCATGTTTTTATGAGCTCTCGGACAAATGAAATTATTTGTTTTTCTCTGGTTAATCTGTTTTGTGTCAATTTAATTAGTAGGCCAGCCAAAAAACTTAGAAGGGAAGAAAGGAAAAGTCTTCCTCCCCTACAATACAATAATACTGATTAATACATAGTCCACGTTCAGATTTCTCTGATGGTCCCAGCAATGCCCTTTAGAGTAAATATTTTTAATCCGGGATCCAATCCAAGATTGCATTTAGTTATCATATATTTTTACTATCCTTCAATCTGAAACAATTTCTTAGTCTATTTATTTTTCATGATATTGACATTTTTGAAAAGTATAGATCAATTTGTCTGTGGAATATTCCTCAATTGTCTTAATATAGCCCTGAAATTAACCATTTCCACCCCTGTTCTCTAGACCTTTGACTTCTTTTGGGTTTGTGGTGCCATAGAGACATCTGAAGTTGTCTTCACTTATAATCTCTCTTTGATTTAAGATAAATTAAATGTATTTGGATTTGTAAGGAAGCAGAAAGTCAATGTAGGGAAGGAAATAGGAGTGGACACTTTTAAGCTTAGGCTCAAAGTCATTAAGATTCAAACACTTAACATTTTCATTAACAAGCTTTTTCAACTGCTTCTTTCTGTTCCTACTTTTAGAACTTCACTTGACAAGTGCTCCAAGTAGAACATCTTAATAAGCAAGCATGTGTATCTGATGAGATTTGGTGAGCAAGCTGAGACCACTGCTTTGATATACTATTTTACTTCCTACTTGCCTTAGGCTCTGTCTTGGCCTGTTAAATCCACCCTCCTACTGCAATCAGAGGAACTCTGCCTATGCTATTCCCCAGTTGAAAAACCCCAATGAGATAAAGTTCAAGCTCCATGGTATGACACAAAAAGTCTTCCACGACTTGATATAGCCTAGCTACTGCTCCAGTTTCTCATATTTCTTTCTGAGCTTCCCAAAGAGGAATATGTATGTGCCCAGAGGTATGGAAAAATATGCCAGAGGGAACAATATAGTGCAATTTCCTAGAGCCTCAACTTTACACAGTGGTAAGGAATTGGGGCATACTATATTTTCCAAAGATGGTTGCCAAAATATATCTCATCCCACACAATCTTCTTAAATATGAAAGTTGGCAATCTTCCCATAAAGAAATAGGTTCTATGTTCCCTTCTCTTCAAAGAAATGTGTGTGGGGGGTGGGGGGGAATATCTGCATCAATACCAACTACGGCATAAAAAAACTTCACCCTTCAGAATTGTCATACCTATTAACTTGATAAATCCAATCACAATTCTAGACCACCTGTTTTAATTGTGGGATTCATACACCTCAGGGAATTTGCAAGGCTAAAAAATCTAGAATGTGGAGCTTCCTTTTACATTATCTTTTTTATTCTCATACTTTAATTTATATTTTATATATAAAAGTAGACTATCCAATTGTAAGCCATTAGCCACATGTGGTTATTGAACACTTGCAATGTGGCTAGCCTGAATTGAAATGCTAAAAGTTTAAAATATACAACAGATTTCAAAGACTTAGTATTAAAAATGTAAACATCTCATATTTTCATACTGATGTCATGCTGAAATGAAAATATTTTTGATATACTGACTTAACTAAAATAATTATTAAAATTAATTCCTTGTTTCTTTTTATTTTTTTAATTTGGCTACTAGAAAATTTAAAATTATATATATGGCTTTCATTTGTGGCTCACATTATATTTCTATTTGATAATTTTGACAAATAACATGGTTTTATAGTAATATGATAGGTAAGTTTTAAACTAATAAGCCTGTATTGGGATATAGATGTTTACGCATTTTTATAATGATAAGAGTGGGCAATTAGTAATGTTTGGAGAGCACTGATCTAGAAAGCCAGGTGGGAAATCCACCTTAAATTATGTAGAACACAAGGTACCAAAAGTAAGGAAGCATTCATCTCCAACCTTATTGCCTTTCCTCCTCACAAGTCTTTCAAAAATAGTCATTATTCTCTAAATCAGTGGAGGGCCCAGTCTGCACTGTTCTCTATAGTTGGCTCAATGTATCCCACTGGCAAAGCCGCTGGCATGGTTCTTTATCATTAACCAGCTACCTTATCCAAAAGCTGCTTTCTCAGGTGGTCTCATGTTAGGACTGGCTATATATTTGCAAGGCCCAAAGCAAAAGGAAAATGACGGGGCCCTTGTTCAAAAATTATCAGGCATTTAAGAAAGCAAAAGCAGAGCATTAAACTAAGTGCAGGGTCCTTCTGAGCCTTTGGCTCTATGCAACTGCACAGGTCACATGCCCATGAAGCTGACCCTGCCTCAGGTCATGTACCTTCTCGGAGCCTCCAGGTGTTTGTATTTCTTTCATATCCCTAGATAATTACTCTGAGGTGCTGAAGAATTCCCCATCCTGATTTAGCACGATGATTATAGGTCTTTCTAATTATAGTTCCCTAAGTAGAGGCTCCGCTTTTTCATTAAGCTGCTAAAACCATATGTTTGCTTGAGTCTTCTCTTGAGTCTCGGACCATCTCTGTATGGAGCATTCCTGGCCACAGCAAACAGGAAGGTTTTACCATATTCTCAAAAGAGATATATCTCATTGCCTCAGCATTCTTGATACTTTGATTAAATTTGAATTAGAATGTTTTTCATATTGAGTAAGAGACAATGTTTTGTTGATAATTATTTCTTCACACAATAAAAGGCCTAAATGACCTAATGAATGTTAAAAGAAATGCAGAAGGCTGTCATTATCGCTATTTCATTCAAATATAAGAAATACTAACAAATTAAGTGTCTTATCCTATGAGCTTTTGATCTGATTTAAAGTATCATTATTATGCCAAAGAGCTGCTTAAGGATGATAAAAGGAAGGTGCTAATGTTTCTCCTGAATGTAAAAAAGTTAGTTTTATTAGCAGAATACAAAGTATTGGTCCTAATTAACTTTGGGCAAATAAATCAGAGTATTGATTTCACTAAAATAATAAATATTGATCATTTTTGTTCACAAACTGAACTGCAAGAAAACTGCCTTCTGAAAGTAGAAGAAGTTTAAAACTATCCCCTTTACTGTGGAACAGCATAGCATCTGGTACATGGGAATAGGCATGGATAATGGAAGTGTGAATATAGAGAAATGGAATGATTCAAAGATACAGTAAAAGGGCACCATTTCATTGAACTGTTAGCTACCATAAATCCCATGACTTCATTTCACTCCAATGACAAATGGTTTACTTTTAAATAAGTTATGCCCTAAACCATGCTCCAATTCATTTTAAACTTAACTGGGTATGAGTTAAATACAAAATAAAATGTAAGTTTTAAATCAAGGTGTACAGATGTCAAATCAATACTTGAAAAGCAATAAGATACAGTGTTAAACAACTTTCATGAAGTCATCTTGTATTCTTATAATAAGGCAATGATATAGCTAATACAAATTTCTAATATGTGTAATCAATTACAATACCAAAATAGCAGAATCTACCTTTTTAATGACATGTTACCTGGCAGTTCAGTCAATGTCAAAATTTATTTGCTTTTGGTCAGCATCCTACATAGACACACAGAAAAATAAATTAGAGGAGACCTTTTAAATTATATTATAGTACAAACATATCAGTAAATGCCCAAGTGAAGTGTGCCCTTTATTTTACTAACTACTATTTATTAAAGCAAGACACTTGTTTCATCTCTAAAAAAATAATCACAAGCCCTGCCTTGTTACCTCACCAGCTAATGAGGTACAAATCAGAGAATGAATATGAAAAAAATGAATATGAAAAAATCTAGAAATCACTGTGTAACTATATCATATTTGTATATATCTTATATCCTCAGGACTGCTTTAGTTCTGGAGCTCATCTGAAGTCTCGGGCAACTGCTTCCTCCTTATAGTTTAGAGATTTTTTTTTTTTAACTATGCTGCTTCTGTCTTCCAACTGCTACCATAGCAGGATTCCTTACACTGTGGATACACATGTGGTGAATGTGATATCCATCTCAGGCATAACACAAAGCAATTCAAATTTTGTGGTGCTTCTTGGTTAACATGACTGTTATTTACATAAAACATTATAAATAAGATTCAACTGTATATGTTGCCTAAGTAACAATCCCACCTAGTCACTATAGTTGAACTTCCAAGCTAATGTGAATTAAGTAAAGGAAGAATGGGTCTTAGCAGGCTGCATTTTCTTTGGATAGATGACTCATGTCTCACATGGTGGTTGATTCCTTTGTGACACATGGAGGACAGCAGGTGAATGTGACTGAGAAAGGTCACTTTATACAAAGTAGGAAAAATAGCTGTGATGTGATTTTCATAACAGTCAATCATATTTATCCATAAAAATGTGGATAGTGACAAAGCCAGTACTAAAATGAAACACTTCCTGTTGACTCTCTGGAGGAAAAGGAAAAAGATCTTCTCCCTGAGGATCAATTCAGCCATCCCCAGTGGCCATTTAGTTCTCATTTCAATAAATGGGACATTATAACCTTATTTTAGTGACATATTATAAATGTGGTAGGTATGCTTTGGGGGGAAAATCTACTTATCCAAAGTTACTCTATCATGATAGGGCTTATTTAACCATATCCAACCTAACTTGGGCCTGATCCAATTACAGCACCCAAAGAACTGGTACCTGCTACTCGTTAAGCATTATAAACAATATGTACATAATATGGTCTCTAATTTTTTTCTGAACATTCAATGCCTTTCTGCACCTGACATTACAACCTCTCATTCCAAAATACGGTTTCAAGGAACAAATTTTCAAAAGGTAAAGATCATGGTCCAGATATTATTGCTTGGTCCATATCATAAAATCACAAAATATTAAGCTGGAAGAGACCATAGTGATCATTTAATTTATTTTATTATACATATATATAAGGATACTAAGACCTAGAGAGTTGAAATGACCAATAGAGTAAGTCAATGGCAGAGCAGAGATTAAACTGAGAATTTAATATATATGTTCTTTTTATATGAATTAAATTAATTTTATTACTTTTGAAAAGAAAAGTTACTAAACTGTTTCTACGATTTTGGTTAAATCAGATAGACATTTGATTAAATCCCCAATACTGGGTTTTTGCCAGTAGTTTTTTCCACTTTATACACTTGCACCATTGTAACAACAACAACAAAAAGCTAAGTAATAAAATATTTTATATCATCCAAACCTCACCCTGACTCCTTCCCTGAAATTGCTCTAGGGTCCATTTCAGCTTAGATTTCCTAATATTATTATCTCTGGAGCCTAATTTGAGACGAGGTAAAGAAGAAAGCTCTGGTTAGAGAACAATGGGGACCTGTAAGTATACCAAGGCACTCTCAGGTCTCTCAATAGGGCTATCTTCCTGAGAAAAAGCCATCAAATGTGCAATTTCTTCTATGGTTTATACCAGAGCTACCCAGGATATCAATTTAGGTCGACTGTTTGGCTGTGTGGTTGTTATAAGGAGACTGTAGGGTTTCACTGACTATTGTAAACAGCACAATATACCACAGGGCCTCTTTTAGCCCCTGCTTCTTGGTTCATATACCATTTCTACCCCTACCAGTCTCTTTCCAACAATAAATATTTAGCAAGTATTTTTTTAACACATTTTGCGTGTCAGGAACTGTGTTGGCACTAAAGATACAGGAATAAATGTAAAATAAACCAGATACCATCTCCATGGAGCTAACATCCTAATCTGGCATGAGAAGAAACAAAGATAATAACTGGTTGTGATAAAGAGTTTGAGGGAGATTAAAATGTTAATATGGTAACACCTGAGTAACTTCCATGAGGTGGCTTAAGTTAAATAAAGGGGTCAGGGAAAATCTTTCTGAAAAGGCAATATTTATTTGAGCTAATCCCCAGAAGGGTAATAAGTTGATGTGGCTGGCTTGTAGTGAGCACAGGACTGCGGCATGAGATGGAAGAGATGGAGGCAGGGCTGATCATGTAAGGCCTTACAGACCGTGCAAAAAGGTTTTGATTTTATCGTTAGTGCGGTAGAAAGCCACTGAAGGATTATGGAGGGATTGACCTTTTATAATCTCAAAAAGTAAAACTGGAAGAGACCACAGTGATTATTTGGTATTATTTAAGCATTTTAAATATTTTATTATAGAGACAAGGATAGCAATGCCTACACAGTTAAAGTGACTAACAGAGTAAGTCAATAGCAAAGCAGAATCTAAACTTGGGTTCTAGAGAAAGACAAAAAAAAAAAAAAAAAGGTAAAATTCAAGAAGGAGTAAAGAGGAGTTTTTTTTTAGATCATTATATAAGAGTAACGAATAACCATGGGATAAACATGATTTGGGTCATTTCTTCTAAATGAAGAAAATGGTCAGGCCAAAAAATAGCCAAAGGGCTCAGTTCCAAGGTCCAAAAAACTGTAGCACCTTTTCTCTGGCAGAGGGAAGATGGTACATTTGGGTGTTTTTAGGTCATCATCCTCAAAATGTAAGAAATAAGCTCCCAAATAACCCTATTTTCCCCTAATATTCCACTATGATTCTAATTACTAAGCTTTGTGCTATCTACATATATTTTCTGCCATTATTATCTCTTATGATTACACTTCCTAGTTTGCTACCTGGTATATATAACTCAAGAGTGATATTAAATGGAATTATGAAAGTTTTCTTTAATTTCTTAAGCTTAATTATTCTCAAACATGTTTCCAAATGCCATAATAAACGTGTAAGAGTGACCATTATGCTGAATATTTGGAAAGGCTAAAATACACTAAGTATTGAAGAAAAAAGATTTTTTTTATAGTTGATTGTCTCATATACTTTAAATAAAACAGGGTTTAATTTAGCAGAAATGTATTATTTATTTATACATTTATTTAGATTTCAATGGCCCTTTATGCTTTCAGCATGTTGGGTAATCATGTTCATTAGTTATTTCTCAATACCAATAAGTACTTCACCACTTTACACATATTTTAGAAATGGAAAAATAGGTTAGTAGGGACTGGAGTTCCTGGCCTGCATATAGGATGTCATCTATCTGAAAAGCACAAAGATAGACCAGGATTTTCTGTAATCAAGAACAACCTTTGGTGCATGAGTGCTGCCTTAACACCCTGGAAAAAGCAAACTTTCTACATATCTGCACAGAAATGATCCACAACTTTGGATACATCCTTCCTTGAGAATAATCTGGGTAATAGGTAATTTCCACTTTCATTCTCTTGGTAAGTCATTGTATCTTATTTCTAGGCTGGTGAAGCATCTAAATGGGAATATGTACACTTCAGATATTTCATAATAAAGTTTATGCCACTAGGGTAATGAGCCAGTCATGCCATGACTTATTTGGTCTGTCTTTATTTATACACATTCTGTAGGCTCTGCAGTCGATTCATAACCAATTAAGATGGTAATTATTGCAACTGCTTGTTATTTAGTAAGAAATCAGGAGTAAGTACAATGCTGATTATAGAAGAAAAAGCAGTTCTTCTGCCACCTTAAGTATCAATTAAAGCAGCAAAGTGACTGTTAAATTATTATGAAATGTATGCTAAAAATTTAAGAACTTTATCCATTGACCCCAGTTATGGCAATTCTAGGAAATTATCCCACAGATTCAATCATACAATTGTACAAAGATTTATGTACATGGATTTTCACTGCACAATTTTGTATAAGCAAAAAAATTATGAAAATCTCAAATAACCCTCAATAAAGGAACACTTAAATAAATAATGGTACATCCACAAAATGGAATATTGTACAGTCATTTTAAAAATAGAGACCTTGAAAATGTCCAAGCATATTGTTTTTGAGTTATAAAACAGTATCCATGGTATGACTACACACAGATAAAAATTTTCATAGAAAATTATTAAATGAGTTTCTTACTAGGTAATAGGATTATAGGATACTCTCAGTTTTTACTATTTATACACTTTGTGTTCTTTGAGCTTTTGTTTTTGTTGTTTTTAATCTAGCCTGTAATGCTTCTGTAATCAGAAAAAGTAGTTAAAGATTAAAATACAAAGTATCTGATTAAGAGTTACTATATCTTAACAATAAAATATAAGATTGAATATGTTTAAGGTTAACTTTGGAATTCATGCGCAAAAAATCCTATTTACTTAATAAAAAATACAAATAGAAGAATTAGAAGACAGAGTTGAGGAAATCTAAGGAGGAAAGCACAGAAAGATAAAGAGACAATAGAAAGACAAAAAAAATCAGACTCCATTCTGCAGGTCTATTATGAGAAATAAGAGATACAGAGAGAGGAAAGAAAACAGAGGAGAAAAATGATCAAAGAAATAATACAAGAAAATTTCCCACAACCGAAGAGCAAAAGTTTCTTCAAGGACCCAGCAAGTGCTCAACACAACAAGTAAGCGACTCATATCAAAACATGTTGTAGTAAAACTTCAGAGCATGAAAATAAAAGGATGATTCCAAAAGTTTCCAGAAAGAAAATACAGTGCACTTACAGAAGATCAAAAATTAGAATGGCATTGCAGTTCTTAAAACAATACTGGAAGCTAGAAGAAGACATTGCCTTCAAAACTCTGAAAGAAGATTATTTCCAACCTAGATTTCTATATATAACCAATCTAATGTGACAGTTGTCTAAAGACATTTTCAGACAGATAAGAATTTTAAAAAGTCTCCTTTACCCAAAAGCTACTGGAGAATGTACACCACCAAAAGAAGAATAAACCAAGAAAGAGGAAGATATGGGCTCCAAGAGAGAAATTACTCCACACAGGAAAGGGATGAAGGAAATTCTCAGGATGATACTAAAGGGAAGTTCCAAAAGAGGACTGGGCAACAAACCTAAAAAGCAACCAGTCAGGAAGAGGAGGACAGTGGGTTCCAGAAAGGAGATCTCCAAGGGGCAAAAAAATGAAGCTGACAGTTATGTGTTTGAATAAAAAAGAGAAGATTAACAGATCTGTTAATTTTTTTAAAATTTACTTTTGACCAAATTGACTTTAGAGTTTTGCCTGATAGAGGAGTTACCTTGTCAATCAAATGGAATTTACTTTGCTGCCAAATATACATTCTTCAAATTTTATTTTTAAATTTTTATATTCTATGGTGAGAGAGATTGGAAGTGAAATGTAGTTTGTGCTTAGAATTACATTCTGCTTTGCTGATTTGAAACACTGAATCCTTCACTGTCAGAGCTGAGGATCTTCCTGGTATCACTAATTCAATGCCTAGCACTGAAAACTCAGAACTGGGTATTTTGTCTTGTCCTTTGAACTGAATGATGATCATGCACATTATTTTCAAGTGTGTGGTGGTGGGGGAGACAGTAATTGAGGAGAGGGAAAGGACGCTTGATAAACAGTTCCTTCTCCACCCAATGTCTATAAAGACTGTCCTTCAATTCTCAGTTGTAACAACTGAATCATAAACATAAAAATAAATATATGAATTTATGTGTCTGTGTACTCAGTACATAGCAATGTGACAGGCAGTGAGCTACAGAAGGAAACAACAGCCAAGTGCTCTCCCCTCAAAGACTTCACAGTCTAGTGGAAAAATTGGTAACACATTATTATAAGCTTGATGAGTACTATAAAAGCAGCAGCACACCTAACAAAAGAATTTAACCTAATCTAGCCACAAATGCAAAACCTATTGCTATTAACAGCTCTGTCTCCTTAACTAACATACCTACTTATGCAAAAAATGTGCCATGAGTCAGCAAAAAGGGCTATAAATTTTCTTTACTTTCACTGCCTAGTTTAACCACCAGTTTGCCCCAGAGTAAACAAATATAATACTTGTACTCACTTCTGGGCAATTGCATTTTTCACTGGGTATAGATATAGCCTAAAATCCACTGTTTTTCTTATGTATATTCAAAATAATCAGCCTGGCTGAGAATTCTATACCTAGCCAAGCAAACAAACACTTTTCTGTATGTCTAATTGCTACAAACAGATTGGTCTATCCTTGTCAATGTCTTGCATTTCACAGCTATGCTGCCTATTTTAATTTATGACTGCATAGTTTGATATTCTAAAGATTCAGATAATATAGATTAAACCTTAATATAACTGACTTTAGATGGAACTAAGGTACACTGAAAGATGTGCCAATTTTGTGATGGGCAGTAGGTCATCTGACTTAGCGCAAACCATAAATCAAAAGAGTTTAAATAAACAGCAACTAATACAAACAAAAACTGTGATAGTACTGAGCATCTCTTCTGGATCAGAAAATATTCATTAAATCTAAATCTTAAATCAGTTATGAAAACCAGACAGATGATTTGAAAATAAAGGCTTAGGCTGTCTTCCTAATTCTGAAAACCCAGAAAAATAATATTGAGATTTTCTATGTCAAGATTTTCCATTTCCACCAATGACTTTGATATCTAAGCTAAAACTTAAGATAAGAACAATGCTACAGTAGTTCCCAAAATTAAAGAAATATCTAGAACAGTTATTTCTCACTATAGTGAACACTTCATTGCAACAATTGTATTATGACAGATATTTTGTTTTTATCCTAAAGCTATTATTCTGAATGAATCAATGAATGAGTTTCCAGGATAGTCAGATGGCAGACTAGTTACCCTGATCAACCTCTTAACTAAAAAACAAAAAAAATCTTTTTAAATGCATTGATGAGCTGATACAAAAGGAAGAATTCTGTAGAAGTAAAACAAAGTGAAACCTTGTATTTAACTTAATATCAAAGTCAGCCTCAACCTGAGAGTTTCTACTGAATCCTAGACACTTTAACCTTTTGCCTTGACAGCTGCACAGACATGGAAGGGGGACAGGAGATAAAGTTCAGATGCCCAGATGCCAAGAAACTCCTCATAAAGATGGAATCCAAAGGTGTAATGGTAAATGAGAAAGAAAAATCAGATCAAAACTAAACTAAACTAAACACACTACATTATAGAAGAGACAGCGAAAAAAAAAAAAAAGATTGCTGATCTTAACCTTGACACGCTGGGTTGAATGGAAAAAAAAAAAAAACTCCCCTGAGAACTCATTCATAATCACAAGCTAGTTAACCCAGGGATTTGTAGTCCAAATTCATATTACCTGCATGACCAAAAAATATCTTGAGCAAAGTATATAATTTAAAGTAGTTCAAGGTTGGAACTGCCCCCAGACAACTGGGAAATGCTCACTATAGGAAGGCAACATCAACCTAGGCTTAAAGAATTCTCATAGATAATAAAGTTTCAAGGATAAAACTGACTATCAATCTCATCAATTCCAAAGCACACATATTTTAACACTTTACATTTCTGTAATTAGAGTGAATCTCATGATTGAGGTATTTCACAATTACTGTCAACCAGGCTGCCTACTCATGCATGAACACCAAAAAGGTCAGCATCAAATTTTATAGAAAAGGAGTAAGAGACTTGGAGGAGATCCTGAAGACAATAGTGAAGCACTCTTTTAACCTCTCCAAAACAAATGGTTGTGTGCAGGGGAAGTATTGAATAAGAGTGTTCTTCAACATTCAAAAAACAGGAATCAGAAGACTCGTTCTTCATGAATTACGGGGCCTCTCAGGTACTGGTAAAGCTATAATATTTGCTGGGTAGTTTGTGACATTCACTCACATTGGGTGTAACAATAACTGATTCATTCTCGTCACTATATAGTATTTGTACTAAAGTTTATTTATCCTTTCTACCTCTGATAGACATTTGGGGAAAAATAACCCACTCATACTTAAGGGGATAAAGGCATATGAAAATATATCTTCCTGTTCTTTTGAAGGTTCCCACCACTGAGATCATCTGACAGGTATTAACCTTAAATGTAACTATTGTATAGAGAAAATGGAAGAAGCAAATTCTGAGCTATTCTAGAATCCACGTGAATTAGAGTATACATTTAGGTTTTTTTAAGAGTGATTCTGTTCACAAGCACAGCAAAATCACCTTACTAGTGATTCAAAGAAATTTAAGAGAAGGTGAAAGAAAATCTGCAAAATCTCAAGAGTACCATTCTTTCACTATTGGATTGGTAAATGGCTTTCCAAGTTTCATGTGCATTAAGTTTTGAAAGTAAATTCTCTCTAGACAAGCTTCTTGAACCTTTAGAAGGAAATGCTCAAATCTGGAGAATAGTGCATAAAGAAATGTGGCAACTGTAATGAAGTAAGAGTTAGCAGAAAACTTAGTGCGTCTCCACAGAAAAAAGAGTATTTCAAGAATATTGTTCTTTTTTAGTTTATAAAAACATGCTAAGGCCAGAAGAATTCATACTATTTTTAAAAAGTAAAACGGACTTAATTATAAGTCTTCTAAGTCATGCTAATATAGAATGTGAAGGTCTGCATTATTTTTTCTACATCTCAGTTGAAGTGTTTAGTTTATCTTTCTGCTACCTATTCATTGAGTATGAAAAAATTAAACTATAAATTATAAACTATAAATTAATTTTTTTGATGAGAGAAATTAATATTCTTTAAAAAAAACCATCATATCTTCTCATATGATACTGGACCTTATCAATTTTTATTTAGTGGAAATGTAAGAAGTCCAATTTGATGGAATTGGGCACACAAGTTCTGGCGATAACACTGGGAAGGTAATTTGAAGTCAAACTGGAAGTGGCTTGCTGTACAAAAGAGTTTAAACTTTATATTGATAGACAGTGGGAGCCATTAGAATTTAGGAATAGGTTTATAAAGTGAGATGATTAAAGCTGTAGATTTAGGAGAATAACTTGGCAGCAGTATACAGGCAATTTATGGGAGAGAAGAATGCAAGAAGGATGGAGAGAAAGTGGCCTGTTAGGATACCTTACCAAAAGTAAGGAGTAAAAAGGACCTCGAATAGGACAGCAGTGGGAATAGAGACAAGGAAACAGATGTTAATAATATATGCAGTCTTATATCATCATTACATTTATCATAGACTGGGCAAATACCTAGCCATTATCTTAAACGATTTGACCTCCTCAAATGTTGCTGGAAATAGGTTGTTTTGTCTAAATTATCCCAGTATTAATTGAATAAATATTTCCTATAATGGCAAAAATGTATGTTAACTAACATTGAAGATAGACAGATGAGTAATGCTACTGTATCTGCCCCTGAGAAGGTGACAGTCTAATAGAAGGAATGTTCTAAATGTAATTGAGTAATAGGAAAAAATTAGAAAAGATGCTTTAGTATACTATTTATTATTCCTGAGGCTTATCTTTAACAGTCCATGATGTTTCTTTGGAAGGAAACAAATAACTAATAATGGTGATTATATCAAGAAGGAAATTGAGTGGCTCATGAAGGGTTGGAGAGAGACTTGCTTTTCACCATATACTCTTTAGTACGACTTGAATTTTGTTCCATCTGAATATATTAAGTATTTTAAAATACTTTTTAAAATATATGATTCTCTGAATTCTTTCTTGTATGAAATTATAAGCACTTGAAAAAATAACACATTCTATAAATGAGTGCTTATTACATTTTTCTAGTCTTTTAATCATTGAGAGGGTTTTCTTTCCATCTTCACCATACAAAGCTAAATTAATCTTTTCAAGGTAGAGAAACAAAGTCAATTTGCCAATACTTTGAAGTTATTCTCAAGTATAAGATATATTTTATCAAAAATTACCAAAATAAGGAGAGTAGAGTAAAATTTTAAGAATCACAACAACTAAGAGTTGATCTAAGCTCCAGCACTTAAAGCTTTATGCCCATAGCATAGTCCTTTATAGTCTCTGAGCCTCAGATTTACCTATGTAAAAACTGTATAAAATAGAGGAAATAACACCTACCCTGTGTATTTTGTAAGATTGTGTGTGATATTACCCATAATAATTCATAAAGTGTATAAAGTGGCTAAGAAATGTACACAATCACAGAAATTAGGTAGGTGAACATGGAACTTTATTTGCTGTTCTGAAACTAAACATAACCCAGATTTCTAGTTCTCTAGTTCCAATGATAGCATAAAACTTAATCTTGTTAATTCAATCATCTTCAGATTTTTTTTTTTTACCCTCTGAGATACACACCAATGACTAACTGTTATTTTTATTTCCTTATTCCATCTCAATATCAGTTTCTCTCAGTGATAACCAGCTTTTAGGCTAAAAGTTTCATGCTTTGGGTCCTCAGTCTTTTTAGACTTTTGATACCCAATCTCTCCTACTTCTTTTTCCACAAAAAACTCAGGTACTTGCTTAGCTTTCAAGATTATTGCCATGAGTCAAAAAATAAAATATAAGTAACCATTAAGACTGTACACAAATTTCATTTCTCCTTTTACAAACAGAGTATGATGAACTTTCCCACCTGTTTTGAAGTTAGGGTTAGCATAAGATCTGCTTTGGCCAATGAAATACAAGAGGAAGTAATATGTCACTTCTGGGCAGGAGTAAGAGCCAGTGTGCATTTTGCTGCGTCCTATTTCAATAGCCCTAATTATAGATGCATATGTTGAGATGGAGCCTCCATCAACCTGGGTCACTGACTGCAATAAACAGAGATCCTTCTCTCTACCTGTTCATGTTCAACATTTAATATGAACAAGAAATAAGGTTTTTCTGGATTGAGCCACTGAGATGTGAGCTTTTTTGTTACTGTAGCATAATCTAGACTATTCTAAATGATACATCAATCAATCAGGAACTTTAATTCAGCTGTATAAAAACCTCTACTGTGGCTATATATATATATATATATATATATCACTGATTTAATTTGGAGCACCATGGAGCAAAAAGAAATGTGTAGCAAAAAAAATCTTGAGTTATTTGGAAATATCACCCACTTGTATTTATATATCACCCACCTGTATATTGAGTTATGTAGAAATATCACTCATTTGTAGTTATATTATTTTTTTATGTATGAATGCCACCTTATAAGAAGATCATTTATAAAGGAAAGGTGAAACCTGTTTACCAGGTTGAAGACTTAGGGAGTAGTTAGAGGAAAATAGCTAAGCACCTAAGCTGAGCCAGGGAGAAAGAATAAGAGCAGAAGCTTCAAAATAAAGTAATATAGTAGATGGTATACAATGGTTGAGTAATGCTGGAGGGACATTATACTGCATTATAAATCCTCTCTGGAAAATATGGAGAAGAGTCTATGCTTTTGTTTCCTTATTAACATGAGATATCTATATTCATGATGGTCATTTAACTATTGTCCTTTCAGTCTCAAATTTACTCTTTTAACTTTGTTTTGTGATGGTGGGGCATGGAAGCTGCAAACTACATTTCCCAGATCCCCAATACTAGCTGAGCACTAGCTCTGGAGCACCTGCCACCAGAAGTTCAAACACCATCCAAATGTCACCCCACTCGGCAGTCTAAACAACAGGAGCTCCCAACATGGCACCATTCCTCAGTTGGATCAGCAAGCAGGTTTATTATATGAGGCAATTTCCATCATGAAAAAAAGAGCAACTTTTCTCACTGGAATAGACATTCTTGTTATGGATTTGCCTTCTGTGGTAGACAGAATTCTAGGATGCTCCCCAATATCCCCCAACTCTTGGTATATACCACCCTGTATAATCTCCAAGATTGTGAATATAGTGAATGAAAGCCCTGTGATTAGGTTATGTTATTTGGCACAGTGGGCTTTAAGAAATCAGAGTGGGCCTGACCTAATTACAGGAGCCCTTTAAAACAGAGGGTTTTCTACCACTGGTTGCAAGAGAGGAAGCTGGAGATTCAAAGCATAAGAAGAATTCAACCCTGTTCTTGCTGACTTGAAAATGTAGGGGACCACATGGCAAGGAATGCAGGCAGCCTCTAGGAGCTGAGAACAGCATCTGGCTGATAGCCAACAAGGAAACAGCAGTGTCCCTCATATAGGTGCAAAGAACTGAATTCTGCCAACAATAAGAATGAACTTGGAAGGAGAATTTCCCCTAGAGCCTCCAGATGAGAAATCAGTCCAGCTACACCTTGACTTCAGCTTGTGACACCATAAGCAAAGAACTCAGCCACACCATGCCAGCTATCTGACCTACAGAACTGTGAGCTAATAGATGGGTGTTGTTTTAAGCCACTAAGTATGGAATCAGTTGTTATGCAGCAAAACAAAACAAAACCTAACACACCTTACCTATCTGCAAAGGCCTATTGAAGACTACAGCAGCAGTTGGGAGTCACACTTGTAGCTCAAAAAATATACCTGGTGAGATTAGTACAGTATTCTACAGAATGTGGAGTGCTTTGAGCCAATCACAAATACATGATGTTCTTTCTCTCACAGATTCAGAATACAAGAATCCTAGAATTACAAGAGGTGGCAGTAATAGTGGTTCCTGCTTCTCTTATGTCTAATAACACAACTTGGGGTTCTACTGTCTATCTGAGAGGACAATGTTTCCATTTAATTGGAAGGTGAGACCATTACCTGGTCATCTGGGGCTCTTCAAACCACTGACCAAAAGGCAAATAAGGGCTAGGGTGATCAATCTGCATTACCAAAGGAAACTTCTACAAAAACAAGAGACAATGTCTATAATTCAAGGGATTCTCTGGGGTTCCAGTTCATATTGCCATGTCCAATAGTAAAAGTTAATAGAAAACTAGAGCAACTCAATTAAGAAAGAACTACTAAGGACTCAAACCCTTCAGGAATGAAATTTGGGATTCCCTTACCATGTAAAGACCCAACTGACTGATTTTCTGGCTGGCAGTAAAGCAAACATGGAAAGGGTAGTGGAAGAGAGAAGTTATAAATATCAACTATGACCTCATGACCTTGTGACTTGTTACAGAAATAAGAATGTAGCAGCTATGCATATTACTTCCTTAGTTGTTATGAACATATTAACTATTTTCTCTTTTGTTTTTCTTTTCTCTATTTTAATTTAAAAGTTACTATTATTTGAATGGCTATTTCAACTTCCCCTTATGTTCTTTCAGCCTTCCAGCACATAGGTTACCATTTCTCTGTATTAAAAGCCTTGTTCCAACACCTAGCATAGTTTCTGTTTTCCTCACTGGACCCTGACTGGCACATCATTCTCCCCATCTTTCTCAGGCCTCAGTTGTTCTGACTATAGCTTTACATCATACTTTCTCCTCTTTCCAAGCTTTATATTAACTCTGTTAGTTTCTTTATTAAACAATTCACTATACATATTGTATGTTGACTTTCATGTGGTGATGCTCAGAACTGAATCCTTCCAGAACTGTGAATGAGAGTGGAAAGGTGGTAGATGAGTGGTAAGAAGACACAGTTGATTTGGAAGGTGGGTGAGAGGGAAATATGTCACACTCTGATATACTGGCATAGGTATTTGGACTTGGGCATCAATCAGGGATTGAAATTCTAAACTTTACACACAGGAGGTAGGGCAGCTGGTGGTTACCAGACGTAAACTTTCTTCCTTTGCCAAGAATACTCTTTTAAAAAGAGATTTCATTAAAAAAATTATTATGTACAGCATACATAGAGGAGAGGTAGGTTTTTTAAAGAATCCCGGTAGTTTTACTTGGGACTAACTAAAGAAAAAATCTAAGTTGGTTGCTTGACCTAATTTTTAAAAATATCACATAACAAATCAAATTGCCTGTTTGATGAAGACAGATTGCTTGACTTTGCACAAATTATATTGTTTAAAGAAATACCTTTTAATGAAAAACAGTTGTCTGGTATATAATAATTTTGTTTTCTTCAAATTAAAACAGAGGCATAGAAAATGAAAAGTTATACAACCATTCTGCAAGTTTACTGGCAAAATGAATGAACGTGTGTTTTGGTTGCTCTGCAGAGACGACTTGACCTAATTGAAAGAGAAGTGTGATGCTTGGTGACAGAGCTTAATAATTGTCTTTTAGAAAAAGAGAGTGGAATAATTATCCATCTTCTGTATTTCTTTCACATAGAGTTTATGATGACTGCTTCAACCCTGGGAAATAACTCATGCCCCAAAAAAGTCCAAACCAGAGGCTCTAATAATAGTTGTTTAATTCCAGGCCCTCATTAGTAAAACAATTACTTCTTTACCAATACAATCATTGATGAATCAGGACTTGTCCTTCTTCTAGAATGGTGATGTTACTGATTCACCATCTGTAAGACATGAGCTCTAAGATTGTTTTGGGGTTTTGGTTACTTGGGTTTTCATTTTTGGGTTTTTTTTTTTTTTTGGCTTGTGTTTTTTTGTTTGTTTGTTTGTTTGTTTGTTGTTTTCCCAGTAGCAGTTTAAAGTTTTTTCTTAAACATGCACAATCCCTGGCTGTTTTCCTCCTGAACAATACATTGATTTGTTATGGTGAGTCTGTAACTAGAAACAGATTGATGCTAAGCAGACATACGGAAGGAAAAACATCCATCAACTCTGCCTCCCCACCCCATAGCCAAACTAAGTTACTCTTCCCAATTATTTGCTCATTTCTCTCTAGTTCCCAAGAAAGTGTGAGCTCCTTTGAGAACTAATCTTTTTTATCTTTGTATTCTCAGTTTCTAGATAATGCACTCAATAAATGCTGGTTTGTACAGAGGATTACCTATGCTTCAGAACACTGCTATTACCAATAGAGCAATATCAGTTATTTGACCAGACTACTATACCAAGTTCATGGGGAAATACAGAGGGTGAAAATACTTTCTTCATTTGAGTTCTTGCCCTTATTATCATTTGGAATGGTACTTTTTCACAAGCTTAATTTCAAAACCAGTACTCCACACTTTATGCTCCTTAATGTCCAAAAAATGAGAGCTATTATAAAGTTGTTAAGGGGTCAATTACTTTGATGAGATCAGCTTCACAGAAGTAAAATCAACAACCACTCATTCAATTCATTTGATGAACATTTACTGAATAAGAGGTTGTGTGCTGGGGGGAGGGTATAGCTTAAGTGGTAGAATGCATGCTTAGCATGTATGAGGTCCTGGGTTCAAGCCCCAGTACCTCCTCTAAAAAATCAATAAACCTAGTTATCTCCCCCCCAAAAAAATAGAAAATTAAAAAAAAAATTAACTAATTCAATAATAAATAAATAAAATATTTTTTAAAAATTAAAAAAAAAAGGAGGTTGTGTGGCAAATGTTGTGGATACAATGATAAATAAGAAATAAATCCAAGTTTTAAAATACTACACATTCTAATTGATTAAACAGATTCCTGCCATGGAAGATAAAGTTATACCACAGGATATTACAGGATATCAGAGGGAGGGCACCTATTCCAGCCCAGAAGGTTCAGGGAAGGTTTCCTAAATTGAGTCTTAAAGAATGAATAGGAAGCAGTGAGGCAGAAAGGACAGTTTGAGCAAAAACATAAAGAACAGAAAGAACATGGTGTGTAGGAGGAAATGTAAACATCTAGATATCACTGAAGCGTAGTGAAGAAAGGAGTGAGAGAAGATGGCAGAAAAGACAAGCAGGATCTAGATAACAGAGGGCCAAATTTTCCATACTATGGAATTTGGAAGTAAATGGAGCCCTCGAGGTGTTTTAAGAGAAGCAATAACAGGAGGGGAGGGTATAGCTCAGTGGTAGAGCATGTGCTTAGCATGCACGAGGTCCTGGGTTCAATCTCCAGTACCACCATCAAAAAATAAACAAATGAATAAATAAACCTAGTTACCTACCCCTCAAAATAAAGCTGATTATCAAGTTAAAAAAAAAAAAAAGCAATGGCAGGGTTAGATTTGCATTTTAGATAGATCATCTGAATTGGAATGAGAAAGGATTTGAGGAACATACTATCAAAGACAGGGAAAGCAATATTACAATAATCTATGAAAGATTGTGAGGACTTGAACTTGGAAAAAAGAGGATGAGTTCCAAAAATATTTAGCAGGGTTTGGTGACTGATGGAATGTAGGCTGTGAGGAAGAGACTCCCAGGTTCCTAACTGAGGCAAATAAGTGATTGCCCAGCTTGCAAAGGAGTTATGGAATGAAAAAAAGGGGGAGGTGGTTTGGAGAAAGGATGAAAAGAGTGTAAACAGACATGCTGAATTCATAAGAAAATGCTGGGGCATCTGACTGCAATTGTATATCTAAGAGTTAGATATGTAAGTATCCCTCCAGATGTTTTGGCAGTTGAAACCGAAAGAGTAGACCTGAGGGGAGAACGGAGAAACTGCTAAGAGAGGAGTAGTGGCATAGACAACAAGAAGAAAGGAATTTCAAGGAGGGAATTATTAGCAAGTCAAATGAAGCAATGAAGCCCAATCAGATAAGAACTGAAAATGCCCAGTCATATTTGATAATTAGTAGGTTTTATAACACATAATGAGGGAATTTTCAGTAGGGGGTAAAGGCAGAAAGCTGACTGCATTAACTTCATTGATAAATGATAGGTAAGAAGTAGATATGAGTTCAGAATTTTTAGAAGTTTATATGAGAAGAGAGATGATGGTGGTTCAATATGTTCTTTTATGAATTATTCTTGTTGTGTCTTATCTAGGAACTTTTTGTCTAATCCAAAGTCATAAAGATTTTTTTTTCTTATGTTTTCTTCTAGAAATTATATAGCTCTAAGTTTTACCTTTAGGTTTATGATCCAGTTGGATTTAATTTTTCCATAAGGTATGAGGTTTAGGTCAAAGTTCATTTTTTAGCATATTGATGTCCAATTGTTACAACACCCTTCGTTGAAAGAACTATTTGTCATCAGTTGAATGCTTTTGTACCTTTGTAAAAATCAGTTGGTTATACTTGTGAGAGTCTATTTCTGGACTCTACTCTGTTCCATTGATTTATGTGCCTAATCTTTCACCAATACCATATTAGCTTGATTAGCTTTTATAGTAAGTCTTGAAATCAGGTAGTAGAGAGTCTTCCAACATTGTTCTTTTTTTTCAAAGCTGTTTTGGCTATTCTAGTTACTTTGTCTTTCAATATAAATTTCAGTCAGCTTGTTGAATAACTGCTGGTATTTTGACTGGGATTTTGTTGAATCGTTAGATGAACTGGGAGAGAACTGACAACTTAACACTATCAAATCTTCCAATCCATGAACACGGTGTAGGTCTCCATTTACTTAGGAGTGATATTGCTACTTATATAAGAAATATATATATTTAGTCTTCATCCCCCATTTCTGGCACAGAGCGCCAGAAATCTTTGGTAATTTCCTAAGTGTTGAGAGTGATAAAGGAGTCTCTTGTTATGTTAATGAGGTGACTTTTGGAATGCCTCTAGGTCACCTAAGGATGGAGGTCAGAGGAACCAACACTGTGACTAGAGGGTTGAAGTCCCACCCATCCCTTATCCAACCCCCACCTCCAGGGAGGGGAGAAGGGCTAGAAATTGAGTTCAATCACCAATGGCCAATGATTTAATCAACCATGCCCATATCATAAAGCCTCCATTAAAAACCCCAAAGGACAGAGTTTAGAGAGCTTCTAGGTTGGTGAACATGTGGAGAATTGGGGAAAGTGGCATGCAAAGAAACGGCAGAAATTTTCACATCCCTTCCCCATACCCTGCCCTATGCATCTCTTCCATTTGTCTGTTCCTGAATTATATCCTTTTATAACAGGTAATCTAGTAAGTAAAATGTTTCTCTGAGTTCTGTGAGCTGCTCAAGCAAATTAATTGAACCCATGGAGGAGGTTGCTGGAACCTAAGATCTATAGCCGGTTGGTCAGAAGCACAGGTGTTTAACTGGCATCTTAACTGTGGTAAGTACAGTCTTATGGGACTGAAACCTTAAATGTGGGATCTGCTATCATCTCCAGGTAGATAGTGTCAGGACTGAGTTGAATTGAAGGACACATACCTGGTGTCTTGAGAATTATTTGATGGTGTGAGGGAAAAACCTCCCTCCATCCATTGGAATTGGGTTCAGAACTCAATTATTAGGTATTCTTGATTTCTTTCATCAGTGTTTTAGTTTTCACCATAGAGATTCTGCACACATTTTGTTAGATTTGAACCTAAGTATTTCAACGTTATGGTACTGTTTTTTCAATTTTTGACTCTTAATCATTCACTGCTAGTATATAGAAATACAAGTGACTTTTTATATTGACTCTGTATCCTTGGTAAACTCACTTATTAGGTCTAGGAGCTTCTTTGTAAAGTCCGTTTATCCATTGATGGACACTTGGGTTGTTTCCATGTCTTGGCTATTGTGAATAATGCTGCAATGAACCTGGGGGTGCAGATATCTCTTTGAGATAGTGATTTTCTTTGGATATATACCCTGAAGTGGGATTGCTGGATTATATGGTAGCTCTATTTTTAATTTTTTGAGGAACTTCCATACTGTCTTCCACAGTGGGTATACTGATTTGCATTCTAACCAAAGTGCAGAAGCACCAATTTTTGAACCAGTCTTGCATTCCTGGGTAAACCTGACCTAGTCATGATATATGATCCCTTTAATACATTGCTGGATTCAACTTGCTAATATTTAGTAGAGGATTTTTACATCTTTGTTCACAAGGGATATTGGTATATGGTTTTCTTTTCCTGTAATATCTTTGTGTCTTATATCAGGATATGAATCCTCCTCTTCTATTTTCTGGTATAACTGTAGTGTTGGTATTATTTCTTCCTCAAATATGCAGTAGAATTCAACAGTGAAACCATCTGAGCCTAGAATTTCTTTGGGGGAACACTGCTAGCTACAAATTCAATTTTTAAAAACAGATATAGAGCTGTAACAGGTTATCCATTTTGTATTTTACAAATGAGTTTTTTGTTTTTCTAGGAATTTGTTCGTTAAATCTAATTTGTCAAATTTATGGACATAGAGGTTTTTGTAGTATTCTGTTATTATCCTTTTAATGTCTGTAAGGTCTATAATGATGCTCCTTCCTTTCTTCCTGATGGTCATTTGTATCTTCTCTTTCTTTTCTTGTTCAGTCTGGCTAGAAGGTTATCAATTTGATTGACCTTTTCAAAAAGTCAGCATTGGTTTCATTGGGCTTTTTTCTATTATTTTGTTGTTTCAATTTCAGTGATTTCTGCATTTTATTCTTTTCTTTCACCTGCTTGCTTTGGGCTTACTTTTCTTATTTTTCTTGTTCTTTATTTTGGAAGCTTAAAATTTTTGAGGCCTTTTATTTAATGCTAAACATCTCTTTTTATGCACTGTTTTACTTTCCACAAATTTTGAAGTGTTATATTTTCATTCAGTTCACAATAATTCCTTAATTTATCTTCAGAATTCCTCTTTGATCCATGGGTTATTTAGAAGTCTATTTTAAATTTATTAATTCTTTAGAGATTTTTCAAATCTGTTATTGATGCCTAGTTTAATTTCATTATGGTCAGACAATATAATTTTTATCATTTTTAATCTTTTAAAATTTGTTAAGGTGTCATTATTGCCCAGAATATTGTCTATCTTAATGAATGTTTCACATACATAGAAAGAATTCCTAATCTGTTGTTGTAATATAGTTTTGTATAATGTCAATTAGGTGAAGTTCACTGATACTGTTGTTCAAATCTTCTATTAAGTTTGCTGATTTCCTGTCTACTTGTTCTACTGATCCCTGAGAGAGGTATATTGAGACCTCAAGTACAATTGTAGATTTTATCTATTTCTCCTGTCTCTCACTTTTTGCTTCATGTATTTTTAGAGTTCTGTGGTTAGATGCATACATGTCTAGGATTGTCATGACATTTTGGTAACTAAAGCCTTTTATTATTATATAATGTCCCTCTTTTATCCCTGGAAATTTTCCTTTTTTCTAAAATCTACTTTGTCAGATATTAATATAACCACTCCAGGTTTCTTTTTACTAATGTTTACATGGAATACCCTTTTCCATCCTTTCACTTTTTTTCTGTAGATTTTTTTACATATAGTATATTTATATTTGGTATTTGATATATTTACATTTTTTCAGTGGAAATAGTATATTTATGGTCCATTTTTTCCAGTTTTTGCTATTATAAACAACGCTACATATTCATGTATGGAATTTTGTGTGAACATAACTTTTTATTTCTCTGGGATAAATGCCCAGGAAGACAACTGCTGAGTTCTATGGTAGCTGCATGTTTAATTTTATAAAAAATTTTTAAAAAATTCCAGAGTGGCTATACCATTTTACATTGCCAACAGCAATCTATGAATAATCCAGTTTCTCCACATCTTTGTCAGCATTTGATGTTGTCATTTTTTATTTTAGTAATTCTATAGGTATGCAACATCTCATTGTAGTTTTAATTTGCATTTCCCTAATGGTTAAGGATTTTGAACACCTTTTCATGGGTTTATTTGCTACCTGCATATCCTCTTCAGTAAAATGTCTGCTGCTGTCTTTTACTCTTTTACTAACTTAAATTTTTATTGTTGATTTTTGAGAGTTCTTTATATATTCTATATACTAGTCCTTTTCAGATATGTGATTTGCAAATATTTTCTCCTACTCAGTAGCTGGTCTTTTCATCTTCTTAATATAGTGTTTCATAGAGGAAATGATTTTAATTTGTCAATTTTTCCTTTAATGAGACTTTTGGCATCATATCTAAGACATCTTTGCTTCAGCTGAGATTCTAAAGATTTTCCCAAATTTTCCATTATTTTTTCCTGAAAATGTTGTCATTTTACATTTAAGTCCATCATTCTTTTTCAGTTAAATTTTGTATAAAGTATGTGGTTTCAGTCAAGGTTCTTTTTTTTTTTTTTTTTTTGGCCTATATATGTCCATTTGCTCTAGGCATCATGTGTTGTTTTATTAGTGTATACTTAAGTATTTAATTTTCTTTTGAGCAATTATAAATAATATTGTGTTTTTAAGTGAATTTTTTATTAAAATAATTGTAGATTCACATAGAGTTGTAAGAAGCAATTCAGAGAGATCCTGTGTACTCTTTACTTAGTTTCATGCAATGGTAACATTTTACAAAACTATGCAATGTTACAACCAGAACACTGACATTAATAAAACCCACTGATCTTATTCAGCTTTACCAGTCTTATGTGTACTTTTCTGTATGCATGGGTGTATTTAGGGCTATCCAATTTTATCACATGCATAAGTTTCTGTATCCACCACCACAATCAAGACACTGAATAGTCTGATTAACAAGGACTGCTGTCTTGCCCTTTTATACATATACTCACCTACTCTCACTATCCCTAACACCTGACAATCACTAATCTGTCCTCCATTTCTAATATTGTGATTTCAATAATGTTATATAAATGGAATCATACAGTATCTAACCTTTTTAGACTGGCTTTTTTTCACTCAGCATAATCACCTGGAAAGTCACCCAAGTTGTTACATGTATTAATAATTCTTTCTTATTGCTGAGTAGTATTCTGTAGCATGTTTGTATTGCAGTTTGTTCAATCATTTAATCATGAAGGACAACTGGGCTGTTTCTAGTTTCTGGCTATCATGAAAGAAGCTGCTAAGAATATTTATGCACAGGTTTTTTTTATGTGAACACAAGTTTTAATATCTCTAGAATAAATGCCCAAGAGGGGATTTGCTGAATTATATGGTAAATGAATGTTCAGTTTTATAAAAGACTAAAAAACTGTTTTCCAGAGTGGCTATACTATTTTATATTCCCACCAGCAATGGATGTAAGTGATCAGTTTCTCTGTATTCTCTCCTTTTATTGTGGCCATTCTGTTAAGTGTGTAGCAGTATGTCATTGTGGTTTTAACTTGCACTTCTCTAATGACTAATGATATTGAGCATCTTTTTTATTGTTTATTGGTCTTCTGTGTATTTTCCTTGGTCTCTTTGTGTCTTTGCTCATATTCATATTGGTTTTTTTTCTTACTTTTGACTTTTGAGAGAGTTCTTTATACATTCTAGATATTAGTTCTTTGTTGTATGTGTGCTTTGCAGATACTTTGTCAGTCTGTAGTTTCATCTTTCCATCCTTTTCTCATTGTCTTTTACAGGTCAAACATTTTTAATATTGATGAGGTTTAATTTATCAGCTTTATCTTTTATGTATCATGTTATAGATATCAAGTCCAAGAATTCCTTACTTAGCCCTAGATCCCAAAATTTTTCTTTTAAGATTTTTCTAAGACTGTAGTTTTAAAATTTATATTTAAGTCTATTACAAATTTTGAGTTCACTTTTGCATAGGTGTGAACTTAAGGTTGAGGTTTTTTTTTTTTTTTTCTTCTTGGTGTATGGATGCCCAAATGATCCAGCCCGATTTGTTGAAAGACTAAACTTCTTCCATTTTGGACCTTCGTCAAAAATCAGTGGGGCATATTTGTGGGTGTCTATTTCTTTCTTCTATTTGCCTATCCCTCCACCAACGCCATGTTGTCTTTATTGCTGTAGCTATATGGTAAGCCTTTATTGGGTAGAGTGATTCCTCTCAATTTATTTTTTCTTGTCAAGATTGTTTTAGGTATTCCAGGGTCTGTTCCTTTCCATACTAATTTAGAATAAGCTTCCCTATATCTACATAAAAGTTTGTGGGATTTGTTAGGAATTGCACTAAATCAATATATAAATTCCAGGAGAACTGACATCTTTATTATGTTGAGTCTTCCAATCCCTGAATATAGTAAGTCTCCCCATTTATCTTGATCTTTTTTGATTTCTGGCATCAGCATTTAATAACTAAAAGTACACAGATCCTATACATGTTTTGTCAAGTGTTTTCTGAAGTATTTCATTTCCCTTGGAGCAATTTCAAATGATAAATTTTAATGTTCATTTCTGCATGTTAATATAGAGATATGAGATTTCTTAATTCTGTTGCTCTTGTAGCCTGTGAACTTGCTGGACTTACTTTAGGTCTAGGAGATGTTTTGTAGATTCCTTAGGATTGCCTTTTATTTCTAGATTTTCTGCCTGACAAATCTGTCCATTTTTGATAGAGCAGTATTGAACCATCCAACTGTAATTGTGGATTCCATCTACTTCTCCTTGCAGTTCTATCAGTTTTTGCCCCACATATTTTGATACTCTACTGTTTGAGAGAGTTGGGTGCACTGTTAGATGCATACGTGTTAAGGATCATTGTGTCTTCTTGGAAATTTAACCTCTTTATTATTATGTAATGCCCCTCTTTATCCCTGATATCTTTCCTTACTCTGAAGTCTACTCTGTCTGAAATTAATATGTCTACTCCTACTTTCTTTTGATTAGTGTTAGCATGGTACATCTTTTTACACCCAGTTACTTTTAATCTTTATGTGTCTTTATATTTAAAGTGGAATTTTTTGTAGACAACATATAGTTTGGTGGTGTTTTTTGATCCACTCTGACAATCTGTCTTTTAATTGGTGCTTTTAGACCACTGATGTTCAAAGTGATTACTGATTTAGCCGGAGTAATAGCTAGCATATTTGCTACTTTTGTCTATTTGTTGTCCTTGTTCTTTGTTTCTATTTTTGTCTTCTACTCTTTTTTTTGCCTTTTGTGCTATTGTTGGGTATTATTATTTTATCCACTTTGACAGTCTCGGCCTTTAGTTGTTAGCAGTTACCTTAGAGTTTGAAATATATATTTACAATTAATCCAAGTACACTTTCAAATAACACTCTACACTTCTCAGGTAGTTTGGTACCTTATAGCATAGTATTAATTCTTCCTTCTTGTCCCTTCTGACATTCCTTATCACTTCACTTATCCATAAGTTATCACTCAATATATTCAGTGTGGGAAGTTTCTACTGACTTATGATCAAGCTGGCTAATTCTTTCCTCAGCTATGTCTAGTCTACTGATGAATCTACCAAAGGCATTATTCATTTTTGTTACAGTGTTTGTGATTTATAGCATTTCTTTTTGAATCTTTCTTAGAGTTTCCATCTCTCTGAACCTATTTGTTCATGCATGTTACCCAGTTTTCTATTACAGCCCTTAGGATGTTAATAACCATTATTTTAAATCATCACTGTGATAATTCCAAAATCTCTGCCATATCTGAGTCTGGTCCTGATTCTTGGACTGATTCTTCAAACTGTTTTCGTTTTGGTTTGTTTTGGTTTAGTTTTTGTTTTGTTTTGCCTTTTATCATTACTTGTAATTTTGTTGTTGTTGTGTAAAGCCAGACATGATGTATCAAAAAAAGGAACTGAGGTAAACAGGCCTTTAGTGTGAGGTTTTATGTTTATCTAGTTAGGAGCTAGGCTGTGTTTATTTTATAGGCATGGGAAGCTAAGATTTCCTCTAGTGTCCTTGTCTTTGTCCTCTCTGATATCTTTGGGTTTCCCTAGAAACTCCTTCTTAAATACAGCCTGAGCCTTGAAGTTCTTTCAGCTGCAATTTCTTATTAATATACAGAAGCCCTGTTGATATTGTGGAAAGATGTGAAAGAAGGAGAAGAATCATATATTCCTATAAAAAGATCTTTATCTTTTACATGGCCTGGGCCACTGGGCTGTAACCTTCATGAGTGCTTCTCAGCTTTTTTCCCTTCCTTAAGTGAGACAGGAAGGCTAGAGGGGGCTGGAGATGGGTATTTCCCTTTTTCCACATTGGTTAGGCTCTGGGAAAATCCATGTGGGTTAGCATCTGGTAAAATAGTTTTTCTTGAGAAGAAGTCTTTGTTACTGAGAACAGAATGCTCTGGGCATATTTCAAAATAACTACTTTCCCTTTCCCCTGCCAAAAGCAAGAGGGGATTTTTCTCCAGTCTTCACCCTGAGAACCTGGTGGGCCTCCTGGAGATATAACTCACTGAAGTATGGGTATCCCCCTAAGGCAGAGTCCCTAGGAGTTTTTCTCTCTCAAGCTAGTCCAATGGTCAGTCTCCAGCAATGTGTTCCTAACAGACTCCAGTTGCAACTTCTGATCCTGGTAAAGCCTGAGTCTCTGTCTCTCCAGTTTTAGGAGCTGTGATTTTTCCTGTGACTTCAATTCTGTGACAGAGCTAAGAAGAGTTGTTGATTTTCAGTTTTTGTGAAAACAGGAATGATAACTTCCAAGCTCTTTATATGTTGGACCAGAAACTGGAAGTGAAGTGTGGGGATTATTTTTAGCTGTTCTGCCAATCTCTTCTTTTAATTAGTGTATACAGACAATTTGCATTTAAGTTATTGATTGATATGTTATGGCTTAAGTTAGCCATTTTATTATTTTCTTTCGGTTTGTTTTCTCCAATTCTCATTCCTCTTCTTTTCTTACTTTCCAGTGGGGTATGTGAACATTTTTAAGAATTTCCTCCTGATAAATGTATAATATTTTTGAATACTTTTCTTCATTTAGTTTTCTTAGCCTGGTTCTAGGTATTAAATATATATAAATATATGATATCACAATTAACTGGCTGCAACATTTCACCACTTTAAGTATAGAAACATGACTTCCGTTTAGGTCCCTTTGTGCTCACCATTTAAAAAGCATGTTTTTTAAAAGTATGCTCTCTACTTATGTTAAGCACCACAGCAGCTGGTGTTATAATTTTTACTTCAGCCTTCAAATATGGTTTAAGAAACTCATGAGAAGTAGGAATCCTAGTCTGTTATATTTACCCCTATATTTATACATTCCAATTTTCTTTCCTTTCTGAAATTCCAAGCCTCCTTATGTTATCATTACATTTCTGATTAGAGAAGTTACTTTAGCCATTCTTTAATGGGAAGCTTGTTAGTAAATAATTATCTTAGTTTTCCTTTATCCAAGAATGTCTTATTGCCCCTGAGTTCCAGCAGGATATTTCTGTTAGATATAGAACTTGCTGTTGACAACTATTTTTAATTCAGTGCTTGAAAAATGTTAGCAACTTACTACTGACTTCCATATTTTCAGATGAGAAATCTGCTGTCATACCAATCAGTGTTTCCTTATAAGTAATACAGCATTTCTCTCTGGCTGCTTTCAAGATTTATTTCTTTGTCTTTAGTTTTCAAAAGTTTGATTATGATGTGTCATGGATATATTTTGGCTTACCTTATTTGAGACTTGCTCAGCTTCCTGGATCTGAAGGTTTACTTCCTTGTCCAAATTTGGATCATTTTCAGGCATTATTCTTTGGAATAATATTTCACTCCCACTCTCTCCTCTCCTTTTCAAACTCTGATGATACATATGTTCCATTTTGCTATTGTCCCATAGGTCCCTGGAGTCTGTTCAATTTTTTTCAGTCTATTTTCTCTTTGATGTTCATACTGGGTAAATTCTACTGATCTATACTCTGGTTCACTTATTCTATCTCTATTTTCTCTATTCTACTATTGAGCCAGTGAGTGAGTTTTTCATTTTGATTACCGTGTTTTTAGTTCTACCAGCACCATTTTTTTTTGGTTATAGCTTCTTTTTCTTTGGTGAGATTTTTAATTTTTCAAGAGAATTCATAATTGCTCATTAAAACATTTTTATGATGACTGCTTTAAAAATTTTGTCAGATACTTTCAACACTCAACATTTGATTCCTTTTTGATGTTGACATCTATTAATTGTCTTTTCTCATTCATGTTTGATTTTCCTGGTTCTTGCTGCAGAGCTGAGTGATTTTTTAAATTATGTTCTCAACATTTTAGAAACTGTATTATGAGGCTATGGATTCTATTTAACCTTCTTTATTTTATCAGGCAGTCTACCTGTTGAGGTATACCTCTCACATCAGGCGGAGTGTATGTTATGTTTCCTGCTGGGTCCTGCCAACACCACCTTGGCAAAAGTGGGGCACCGGCTCACACTGCCTCACTACAGATAGTTAGAGTGAAGGTCAGCTCCTCCTTCAGTCCTGCTGTCACCTTCCCAGTGAAACTAGGATTCAGGCAGGTGGGTATAGAGGCTCAGCTTCCTACTGGGCCCCATCAGTGAATGAACAGTAGTACTGTCTAGCGTTGCTTAGCACCACATCATTCAGTCTCACTGTTACTAGATGAGTTTGGAAGTTCAGCTTGGCACTGGCCTTGTTGAAACCAGAGGTAGCTAGAAACCCAAATGTTTGCTAGGCCTGACTTGCACCACTTTATTCAGTCTCATTGATTCCAGAAGGGGGCTTCCCACTGAGCCCTTTGACACTGGAGAGGGGATATAGCTCCACCTCTCACAACCTGGTTAAATTTCATTGCTGCTAGGTACAACTGGAGGTTTAGCTCACTTCTGAATCCTAATGAAACTACCCTGTTGGAGGAATCTGAGCATAGCCTAATTCTGCCAGGTGGGGAATGGAAGAGCCTTTCCCCACTCAGTCCCACCAACAGCACCTTGGCAGGAGAATCAGAGCACCACTGGCTTCCATCAAGCAGGTAATGGAAGATCAGCCGCCCACTTGATCCAATCATTACTACCTCTACAGGAGAATCAGATAAGTACTGTCTGCTTCATATCCCCACTCAGCTTGCTGACACCACCTAGTGGATAAATCAGAGTGCCACTTAGCTTGTGCCAAGTAGACTACCAGTGAAACATGGGGGACAAGGCATACTTTCTCCCTTGCTCTTTGTCTGGTATAGGGTGGGTCTTGCAAAAAGGTTTTCTGTTCTTAGGCCACCCTTTTCCTAGCACTTTGGCAAGAGAGTGGGAACTGGGCTTTCTTGCAACTTTGTATTGTCTTTGCCTGTTGGTAGTTCTGGGTGGAGGCCAATATGGTGGTGCCATACTCTGTCGGTAATACATGGGAGACAACAAGGAAATCCACAGAACTCATCACTGTGTCTTTCCTCCAGTCACAAGTTAGCTAGACTGTCAGCCTTCTTCCTTTCACCCCTTTCAGAGTCTGTCTATGATTGTTTGTTATGTTATGTTTAGGATTTCAAATTTTTTTTAATTTAATTTTTAATTTAATTTACTTATTTAATTAATTTTATTTAATTTTTTAATTATAAGAGGGAGAACCTGGAAGGAATAGAGCTAGAATGAGAAATCTCTCAAAATCTTTAGAAGACAATGTTTTCTGACTGTTTCTTACTGGAATTTTTTAAAATAGAAATTGAATATTTAATTTTACCAAAATGTTTTCCTGCATATATGGAGGTTAATATGTATTTTGACCTTTGATATACTTATTAGGGTTAGGATGGACATTTAGGAAAACTGCACATGATGATATGAACATTTTTTTTCTATGAAGGAGGCAAGAAAGTTTACTGACCACCAATCTTTAAAATTTAAAAACAGGCTTTAAAATTAACCAGTTTTGTAGAGAACCTGAAATGAGTACTAAAGGCTTTGACACTTGATGTTACTAGGATATATAATTTAAGGCTAGAAGGTACTGAAGCATCTAGTGAAGCTGGAGTCTTCCCAAATAGATGTAAAACTCTACTGGTAACCATTTTGATACTTATATGTATGATGTATTAGTATGAAAGCAGCTGCTCAGCCAAGTGGCTCCCAATATTTTGTTTCAGCTGGCATCAACATGCTGCTCCTCTATATCTCATGTGACAACTGCTTAAAGCCTTCTTTATTTCTCAATGTTCCAGAAATATTTAAAAATTATGATTGTGGCAACACTCAACCTTTAATTGGTTCCTAGACAATGGTCATATGTTGATCAAAAGTCTATCCCAATCTCCTATATGTGCAAAATTTGAAGACAGAATTTCATTCTTGGATATAAATTATATACCACAAACTGACCAAAACTGATCAGCTAAATACGTAGAGTAAAACTATGTGCTTAAAATCATGTATTAAGTAATTAAAATTAAACACAATGTAAAAAAACTTGATTCCTAATATTTCTTTTCAGGGATTTTTCAGAAACTAAGAAGAATGAACTATAGATCCAAGCCTCAATATGGATAAATTTCAAAAACATTATACTGAGTAAAAGAATAAGACACAAAAAGTATATATTGTATAATTTCAATTATATGAAATTCTAGAATGGACAAAACTAGTAACCTATAATGACAAAAAATCAGATCATGGTTGTTGTGGGGCATATTCACTGAGATGGGGCATAAGGGAACTTTCTGTGGTGATTAGAATGTTCTGGGTCTTAATAACAGTATGGGTTATACAAGTTTATGCATTTGTCAAAACTGAACAGTACACACAGAGTATTTAGCTATATTTAAATTGTACTTCAAAAAAAAGTCAAAATCTAGATACGTAAGACTAAAAGACTTCGAAAGTGTACTGGCTAAATAAGTTTTCTCCTCCCGCAGATTACATAAAAGCCTTAGAGCTATAGGGCAAAACAGGGAGGAAAATCTGAAAAGAGAAAATAGGAGAGCCAGATGTAGTGGGGGAAGGGAGAGCTGTGTCCTTCCCTCCAGATGCTATACAGAATCCTGCTTTAAGTGTGAGTATCTGAGAGAATATAAAGAACTCTGGGTGAAGACCAAGGAGATGGCAAACCTTTAAGAAAAGTCCGCCAAACCATTAAAAGTATAATAGCTATTTTTGCCCATATTGGAGAGGCCCAGAGAAAATCCCCTGAATTTCCAGTGGGATGGCATCTGAAAGTTCCTGGAGAGGTAGATAGTAGCTATGAAGAGAAATAGTTACTGAGCCTGTGAGAGATCTACAGGAGACACTAATGACCACCAAACTAGAGGAATGTACAGCCAGGATCAAGTCAGGTATATAGTTTGATTTTAGCAGATATCAGCATGCAGGGGATAGGCCCAAGGATTAAATAAGAGAAGTCACGTTGTGGAGGACATCAGTTTAGGACATAACCAAATCAAACATAACAAGTAGATGTGCCCACTTCATGGAAACTTTTAAATATTTGTTTAAGCTTCCTTCCAGCTTTACATCTACTTCAGGGAGGGGGAGAAAACAATACCCATGAATATCCTTAAGAAAAATCTCAAAGGTGACCAACTTAACCTAGTTGTGACAAATAAAGCTTTCTGAGACACAGATAATTCTTCTGTCACTAGATAAAGTTTTCTGGGCATTACATTTAGTTATATAAAAATTAAGCTTTTCTTTCTGTATGTGTGTGTGTTAAACTTATAGAAAAGTTAAAAAATAGTACAGTTTATCCCTCACCTTGCTTCCCCTAATGTTAACATTTTAGATACCATAGTTTGATTATCAAGAACAAGAAATTAACATTGATAAAATGTTACTAACTAAACTACAGACTTTATTCAAAATTCACCAATTTTTTTCACTAATGTCTTCTTCTGTTCCAAGATCCCAACCAGGGTCCCCACATTGCAATCTCAACTCAGTTTGCAGCCTGAGAAATATGTACTCATTAGATAACTGCAGACATTCTTTATTTCTCCAACACCTTTAAACTGAACTGAAATGAACATTTTCACTGATCATTATATGTGTGCAAATGCCTCCCAAAAAGTCTTTATATGATAAATACTGGGGGAGGAACAGATTGCACAGTGATTTCTTCTGTTTCAGTGAAACTTTGCATTTGGTTTCATTGCAGCAAACAACTTTCTAGGAGGCTTGCCTTCTATTTCAATAATTTTGCTTACTTTTTCTTAAAAAATCTTCTATGTATCTCTATAGGTGGTTACAAATTTTTCTTGAATACTGATATTATGGCAACAAGTTTGTCTTCTGAAATAATAAACCTTCTTTTGCTCATGATGCCGATATGTCCCTGTACTAACTCATTTCTCTTGAACAGCAAAATGTTTTGGTCACATATGTTGCTTGGATCTGAGGCATGAGAATTCACTGCTATTGATCACAAATGTATGCAACCAAAAGTGTTTTGACTTACTTAATCAGCCCATCCCAATCCAAATTACCACTGATGATACTGATATCAAACCATTTGATGGTAGAGCTTAGCTGATGTCTATGTCTGAGGAAGTCATTAGGTATTGGTGAGTTTGGAAACATAAGTTTTGATTTCACTCATTTGGGAAAAGAAAGGTCACTGAAGTAGAACATCAGCATCAAACTGTCATGAATTTCCTTGCTTAAGAATATTTTTCTAACCAGTTTATGGGGAAAGTGACGAAAGTTCCACTTACCTTGAACTTTTGATTCTCTCTACGAATCTTGATATATTTCTTCTAGGCCTTTACTAAAGGATAATATGTAAGGTAATGAAAGGTAGTAAAATATGCCACTTCAGAATGTGCTGCTTGGTATATTGATTATTTTGAGCCCAAGTTACTTGAAAACAGCAAATACAGGGAGAAGCTTTCTCTCAATTCTCCTTATCTGCTTAAAGATAAATCCTCCTAAAGGAATTCATTATCATAAATCCCCTCCCCAGGAGATTCATCAACCAGAGAGGGCTGACTCTTATCACAGGAGAGAAAACTAGAAGTCCATACCACACCCAGACAAACTTAGTCACAAATTATCATACCTCCCATCTATTCTTTTAAGAGCCCACTCATCTTTCCTAAAAATAATTTACTCTCCCCTAAGAGGCCTATCACCCTCTCCCCTTTCCTTATTAAGGTGGCATTTAAGCCTGAATTCTAAAGCCATCTCTCTTGTTAACCCACCTTTGATTACAGGGGTCTCAGCTAAGAACTCAGAAGGGTAGAGGGAAAATTATTTTTCCTCCTGTACAGTGATAACAGCAGCTATATTAAATCTACAGAAATCAATTTCTAAGAAGCACAACTAAAGTGTTAGCAAACTACTTGATTCTCTGAGGTATTCAAAGTGAATGCAAAATACAGTTGCAGAAATGGCAGGTATCAGTTGGAGTCATCTTTATCAAATGTATACAGGAAATTTTTGTATGAATGTTTGCTTTAGGTTGCTTGTTTTGTGATTTACTAAGACAGGTAAATTAGTATTAACAGATTTTTCATTTTTACATGGCTGTTGAACCAAACCTTCATAAGGTTTCATCAGAGCCCAAGAACACTTTTCATACTAAAAATGAGGTACACTGCATGCTAACAGAACATCTTGTGATTATACTAACAGTTTTTGAAAGAGTCTTAATGGCTTGCTATTTTCACATGTTTATGTTCTAATGGACCAAGAAAAACTGAGTAGTCAATACAATATAAAAAGCCACGATAAAAGAGAAACACACTGCATATAGGAAAACAATATCCCTTCCCCCAAAGCAAGATCACATTGGGTATCTAATATAATTTCTGAGTAGTGTTTTTAAACTAAATGTTGGCTTTAGCCAATTCTATCATCTTTCTAATCTCTTTCCCAATTAGCTACAACTCCATCTTCCTGTTTAGGAATAAAATTTGCATGTGGTCAGTCTTTCTTTTTCATGAGATTATGCTTATAAGAAGTTGTACCATTAAGGAAATGAGGTTCAATATTTTCTAAGCATGGTACAATCTTTTTCTGAGAAAAATACAATACTTCTATGACTTCTGCCTCCCCCTGCCACATGAGGATTCTAACAATGATGTGTAGGAGCTACAGTTACCTACATAAGGAGTGAGAACCTTGAACCACATTTTACTTTCATCTAGCCTGCAGAAAGGGTATTTCCATAAATGGAGAACAAAGGCAAGGTTTAATTTTTTAAGCCAGTTTTGTTTTATGCAGGTACTCATTTAAATATGTTGATAGTGAAGTGGTACTTTGTAATTCAAACATTTTCTTTCCTACTCCCCTCCCTTTTTCTTCCAATCTTCACTCACATTCTTGACAAAAGGAATAGTTTAAAGGAGCTGACCTTTGATTTACCTTTTCACAGGAAAAAAAATGAATAACTGAATATTTCATGTCTCATTTACAAACATAAATTTACTTGATTATCTTGTGCTCTACTTTAAACTTTTGTAGAATAGTATCTTTAAACCAAACATGTAGACTTAAGATAGAAAAATCTAGAAGCTTACATGGAAACATTACTAAAATGCAGATAAACATATTCTTTTAAGGAACATAACCAAATATAATCAATTATTGTTAAGACTTCAAAGTAGTCATCTTTGGGATATTAATATAATTCAAAATATTTTGGGAACTTTTAAAACATTGACTTCAGTAATTTTATGTGGCATGCTTTTAATAATGTCTATTTTATACCATTTTTTTTCCTTAACCAAAAACAGTATTAGCTAAATGGAGCATCAAATTTACTGGCCAGACATGGCTTCAAATGAATTTTGGCTGTCAAAGTTATTCTTAAAGGAAAAAAGGGTTGCCAGTTTTGAGGAAATTTAGAAGACTGTACTACAAATTCTATGCAATTTGAATAATAACATTAGGTTACATTTGGATAGCTTACAGTGATTTTGAATACTTTTTTCATTTGAGCCTCAATAAATTCTAAGAATGAGAATCCCCATATTGCAGATGAAAATACTGAGGGTTAGCAGGGTTATGTGATTTGCTCAATATTACAGAGACTTGAACTTGGAAGTTTAGACAGAAGGCCCAACTCTTCTCATCCCTAGTTTAGCTCTCTTTCTAAGTATATTATATCATTTTGCAATTCTACATGTTCTGGCAAGTTTATTTTTCTTATAATTCTATATGAAATTTATTTTCATAAAAGGTATAATAATATAATTATGTAGATGCTCTGTAATTTTGATGAGGACATATACTTCAATGAAAATTAAGGTTTGCTACTGAAAACATCCTTAACTTTGCCTTTTGAATTTATATACTCAGATTAATACCTAAATAGATGTAAAGCCTCAAATCATTATTTCTAAACTTTCAGACATTGGGTGCCATAAGAGTCATGGCATTAGAACAACAAATCCTTGATAATAATTTAAAAACCTGGACACATTCAAAGGAAAATAAATAATAACATACTCTTTCTTTGAATGGCCTAATTTGCCATGAAATAAACCAAAACATAAGACTGTTTTAATAGAATATTAAAAGGTGCCACATGCCAAGGAAAAAACGCTTGGTAATGATGTCTTCATACAGGACTTTTGTAAAACGTATTTGCTGGGGAAGCAAGAAAATACTGTCAAATTCTCATTACCAACCGATTCCTGTTTCTTCTTTCACATTCCAAACCCCATTAAGATTGGGTTAACTTATAATTATATGACACTGGAAACAGTATACCTCCTCCAACTAGGAAAGATGTGTGGCTTCAGTCAAACTGAGAAATAATATATTGTTCTAAAAATAAGGTTTCTGACTTAGAAGACATATGGTGAATCTTCATGAAGTCAGGGAGAGAGGAGGAGTTGTCATGAAGTGTGCTCCATTAGAATTGCCAGGGGGACAGACTGTACTTTCCTACTAACAAATGTCCCTTTTTTAATGTGGTTGTCCCGATATATATATATTTTTAAAGTAAAGTGAGGATTTATTAAAGGATGGATAGTACACTCTCAAGGGGAGAGCGGGCAGGCTCAGGTGAGCGGCTCCCAATATTTTATTACATACACAATTCTTTCGCTTTTTCCCTGTGAATATGTGAAATGCTTTCTATTTTGAATTCCCAGAATTTACGTTTCTATTTACTTATTAGAACTCAGAAGGTGTATACCCATTACACATAAAAATTGAATTTAAAAAAATGCTGGGAAGGAGATAATTCTACCCTTGGGGTAGAGGGTGGTTGACTTGGGAAACACTCCACAGAGGAATCTACCTTTCAGTAGGGTCTTTATGGGTGAGAAGGGCACTTAAGGAAGAGTTAACAAGAGAAGTGAGACTTCATTTTCTCATGTGGCCAAAACAAAGTATTCTAGGGAATGGATAGAAATAGAGAAGTAAAGCTAGACTGGGGTCATCCTGTAAATGATTTCAAACACCATGCAAGGGATTTCAGTCTTTATGCTCTTGTCAGTCACAGTAGAGGCTTCTGGTTTTAATTAAAATACTTTTAAATGTTTACTAAAGTAATACACGCACAAGACTTAATAATCAAATGGCATAGAAAGACTTAAACTGTGGTCCTCTGCCCTACTCTTAAGTCCTCCCATTTTAACTCATTTAAGCCGATTGTCACCATTAATAGATTTGTTAATTTAGGATGCTATCTATAGACTTTCTGCCAAGGCAGAAGAGGACTTCGCTAACTCATACTATACATCTACTGCTTCTTTAATTCCCCCCAATGTGATTATTTTCAGCTCTTATATTTCTTATCATTGTAACTTTAAGGAATATTTAAAAGTTTATTTCCTTTTCATCAACTCTATAAAGTAACTCTTGACTCTGCCTCGTAAGATGAATATCCCAGCACTTCTATTTTTCCCCTTTGGTTTTCTACCCTCTTTGAAATCTTCTTTATCTTACATTAATATAGCTACTCCTGGTTATTTTTAATTAATATTTGCTCAATATATCTTTTTCTATCCTTTTACTTTCAACCTGCATATATCATTATATTTGGAGTTTTTTATAGACAGCATATAGCTGCATCACGTTTTTAAATTCACTCTGCTAATCTTTTAATTGGTGAACTTAGACCATTTATATTTAAGGTAATTATCATTACCTTGGAGCTTAAGCCTGCCAATTTTATTTCTTGTTTTCTGTTTGTTCTCTGTTTTTCATTTCTATTTTCTTTTTCTTGTCTTCCTGTAGGTTACTTGAATACTTTTTACAATTTCATTTTATTGATACTGGTTTTGAGTGTATCTCTTGTATAATAGCTTTTTAGTGACTGCTCTTTTGTATGTATAATTACATCATACACACAAAACTTATTACTGTCTACTGGTGTCATCATTTTATCAGTTGAAATGAAGTTTAGAAACCTTACCTCTCTTTATATGACTTTATTCTTCTCCATTTATACCATAATAGTCTTATATGAATCCTCTACAAACATTGACAACTATATCACTTCTTTTTGGACTCTATAGTTTTCCTTTTTTTTTTTTTGCCTTATTTTAGTATTTTTTATTATGATAAAATATACATGACATAAAATTTACCATTTTAAGCATTTTAAGTGTAAATTCAGTGGCATCAAGTACAGTCACAATGTTGTACAACCATCACCACTATCCATTTCCAAAACTTACCAATTAGACAATAACTCCCTTTTCTCCCCTCCTCCAGCCTCTAGTAATCAATATTCTCCTTTCTGTCTCTCTGAATTTGCCTATTCTAGGTAATTGATATAAGTGGAATCATACAACAGTTGTCCTTTCGTGTCTGGCTTATTTCACTTAGCATAGTGTTTTCAAGGTTCATCCACGTTGTAGCATGTTTCAGAACTTCAATCCTTTTTAAGGATGAATAACATTTCATTGTATGTATACATGACGTTTTGTTTATACATTCATCTGCTGATGGACATTTGGGTTGTTTCCACCTTTTGGCTATTGTAAATAATGTTGCTATGAACAATGCTGTACAACTATCTGATTGAGTCCCTGCTTTTAATTCATTTGGATGTACACCTAGAAGTAGAATTGTTCAATTGTATGGTAATTCTTTCTAATTTTTTGAGGAACTGCCAAACCATTTTCCACAGTAGCTGCATCATTTTACATTCCTAGCAGCAATGTACAAGGGTTCCAATTTCCTCACATCCTCACCAACACTTGTTATTTTCTATTTTTTTCATAGTAGCCAACTAATGAGTGTGAAGTACTATCTCACTGTTTCAATTTACATTTCCTTATTGATTACTGATGGTGAATTTTTTTATGTGCTTTTTGGCCATTTGTATATCTTCTTCGGGTATATCTTCTTGGGAGAAATGTCTATTTAGAGTCCTTTGCCCATTTTTTAGAAGAATTGTTTGTTTTTGTTCTTAGGTTGTAGGAGTTCTTTAATATTCTGGACTGGATATATTATTTGTAAATACTTTCTTTCATTCTATGGTTTGTCTTTTCACTCTCTTGATAGTGTCCTTTAACACACGAAATTTTTAATTTTGATGAAGTTCAATTTACCTATTTTTTCCCTCACTGTCTGTGCTTTTGTTGTCATATGTAAGAAATCATTGCTGAATTCAGTGTCATGGAGATTGTCTCCAAGTCTCTTTTCTTCAAAGAGTTTCAGAGTTTTAGCTCTTACATTTATGTCATGTATCTATTTTGAGTTAGTTTTTGTATATTGTGTAAGGTAAAGGTCCAAATTAATTTTCTTGCATGTATATTTCTGGGGTTTTTTGTTTTTGTTTTGTTTGTTTAATGTTTCTGTTTGGGGAGCAAGAATTTGGAGTTCTAATCCGTCATCTTGCTGACATCCTTCTGGACTCTGTGGCTTCTGATGTAGAAAAAAACTATCATTCAAATCAGTTTTCCCCATAGGTAAGGTCTTGTTTCTGTCTGGCTATTTTTGAGATTTTTTTTTCCTTTGCTTTTAGTTTTCAGAAATTTGACCATAACATGTCTTGGTGTGTATTTGTTCAGTTATCTTATTTGGCATTCACTCAACTTCTTGAATCTGTAAGTTTATGTCTTTTGCCACATTTGGGAAGTTTCCTGCCATTATTTATTTGAGTCTTTTTTCAGTGCTGTCCTTTTTCTCCTCTCCTACAGGATTCCAATGACATGAATGTTAGATCTTTTGTTTTTGTGTCACAGGCCCCTGAGGCTCTGTTCTTTTTGTTTAAGTCTCTTTCCTCTTTGTTGTTCAGATTTGGTAATTTTTATTTTCTATCTTCCAGTTCACCAATTCATCCTTCATTTGCCTCTATTCTGCATTTCACCTCTACATTGATTTTTTTTTATTTCAGTTACTATAATTTTGAGTTCTTGAATTTTATTTGTTTCTTCATATCTTCTATTTCTTTGCTGAAATGTTCTTTTTTTTTGTATATCTCAACTGTGTTTTTAATTGTTCACTGAAGACTGTTAATGATTGCTGCTTTAAAATCTTTGTCAGATAATGCTGACATTTCTCTCATCTTATTGCTGGCATTTATTGATTATTCCTATTTCATTCAGTTTGAGATCTTCATGCTTTTTGGTATGGCAAGTGGATTTCAAATAAAATCTAGACAGTTTGGGTATTATGTTATGAGCCTCTGGATCTTATACAAATCTTTGTTTTTAGTTGTGAGACTGCTTCAGCAGAGGAAGCAGGGGTGCTGCCTTCTTTCAGTCAGGTGTGATCAAAGTCCAGGTTCCCCACTCAGCTTTCATTGACACCTGAAGGTGGCGCTTCTCATTACTGCTGGGCCATGGTTGGAATTTTGACTTTCCTACAGACTTCCATTAATACCTCCCAGGATGGGAGGGGTAGGAGTGTTTCATTACTTAAGCTCACCATTTGGTCTCTGCTCACATCATGGGGTGGGAGGTGGTGTCATTACTGCTGGGCAATGATCTAAGTCTTTATTCTCCAAAAGAACTCCTCTGACAACACTCCAGCAGAGAGGGGGACACTTGTTACTGTTGGGTAGAGGTAGCAATCCAGGCTCCAAGATACTGGAAGGGAGCAGGGGAGGTCATTACTACCTGCCAAGGATGAAAGTCCCAGTTCCAACTTGGCCTTCTCTGACACCACCATGGCAGGAGCACTGGAGTGCCTTGCTATAGACTGGTGAAGGTAAAGAAGTCTAGGCTCCCTACTTTGCCTTTGCTGGCATAGGTGGGGGTGGGGTTCAGTTTTCTATGTGGTGTCTGGCTGGAGGAAAGTGGTTATAGTCTCAGTGTTTTCTGCCTTGCTAGGCTGCCCCTTTCTTGGGCACTTAACTCACAAGTGTAGGCTTTTCTTGGGACTTTTTTGTCTGTGCATTTGGTGTTTCCAGGTTGCTGGCTTCTTTAGCTCTAAGTCTGTGATGAGCAAAAAATTAACAACCCTGGGGAACTCACCACTGTGTCATTTCTTGAATCTGAATTCCCTTGCTTGTCTTCTTTTTTCTCTCCACATTTCAAAGTCTTCTTATATTTGTTTTATCTATAATGTCCAGGGTTTTAAGTTGTATTTAGTGGGAAGACTAGGGAAAGGTATCTCTACTTAGTCTTTGTGGAAACGGAAGCCCCCACTCCTGAAGTTATAAATATAACTCAGATCATGTTTCTGACCTGTTTACAAGTCTTAATGGTTTTTCACTGCACCCCAAGCTAGTTACCACATGAACTTACAAGACCCTATTTTTTCCAACTCTAGCCTATTTCTCTACCCTCTTTCATGCCCTTGCCCATTCACTATGCTTCAGCTACACAGATTTCCTTTCTGTTCCTCAGTCATATCAAACTCTTTATTGCCCCAGGGGGTTCACACATGCTTTTATTTCTCCCTTGAATGAACTACTTCTGATCTTTGTCTGCCTATATTCATCATATATCTCAAAACTGTGCCTAAAAGTCACCTCTCAGAGAAGTCTTCTCTGATCACTGTAAGGAGTTTCCTCTCTCCTTTGACCCAGTTGTTCTCTATCATTACACCTTGTACATTTCATGCCAGTATTTTTCATGATTTGCATTTATATACATGTTTTGTTTGCTTACTAGTATATTGTATGTTTTCTACTAGATTGTAAACTCCATAGGGTTGAGAGCCATATCCATTATATTCTCTAGTTTATCTGTGGTGCTTAACTTAGTCCCTACTACACAGTAACCATTTAATAAATGTCTGCTGAATGAATGAATACAGACAATACATTATACAATGTACGAGTTATATTTCCATTTTAGAATCTAGAAGGATGCTTATTTATTGATATGTATTCATATTTTCATAATGTAAAGTATACCCAAAATACTTTTGTATGTCTCTGTCAGTTTCCTTGCTACCTTATGTCAAAAATATCTATTTGTATGCTTTGTTTTGTTTATAGGATTTGAGGAGAGCAACGATGTTTTATTCATTTTTGTATCTATAGTGCTTAGCACGGGGCCTATATAAAGTAGATGCTCACATTGAAAAAACGATAAATGACAGCTTTTGCAATGTGCTATAAAGTATTTGAAATAGTTTCTAAGAGAAACTAAAGAAACCAAAATATTTTCATTACTTGGATACCCAAATAACTAAGTTTCCTTTCAAAATCAAGAAAATGTCAAAAGCAGTGACAAACTTACATGCCTCTCTCTCCTTCTGGATACAGTTCCTGGTCAGTGGGAATAAATGATTTATTCCACTTGGTATGAGCATCCTTAATTTTCCAATCTTCCTAAAAGTAAACAAGACCCATTTAAGAAAAAAATGACAAAATCTATGCAGAGAGAAAGCAATCTTCCTGTCCCATTGGCCATCTTTATTCCTCTGTAGTCTGTCAATTATTAGCCAAAAGATTAAACAATTTGTCTCCTACTTTAAGAAATTTTGACATTAAAATTTTTGACTTACAGAGCTGTATTAATTTATAAAGAGAACCTCTGAAGTTATCTAGCACCAATTTTGCCAGGTCACATTTGCTACGACCAATAAGACTGCTAAATGTTGATGAAAATGGACCTAACATTTTGAATATGAGGGAATTTCCTAAGATCTAGGTGTTTTGTAAATAAATAATGTTAAAACTCAGAAGAAAGAGTTTAGATCAGGGTTTTGTTTTCATCCTGCAACATTAACACAGGGTTTTAATTAATTATGGGGTTATCACAGGGAGCCCCAATGATTAAGGCAAATTCAGTCTTTTCAAATTTGAAATCCAGCTCCTGCTGCTGCTGTTGCTGCTGTTGCTGCTGATTTCTAGGCAAAAGCTGGACTGGTCTAGTTTATCCAGGCAGAGGCTCAGCAGAGCTCACTCCTTTTGGGAATATTTATGGACTTCTTAGATCAGATCTGGGACAAATGGTCAAGCAGTACCTAAGCAGCAGGGTGATGGCAGCTCCTAGGCTGGCTTATCATACCTCCAAGATTCAGCCAGTAAGGCAAAAACAATCCCAAATGGATTTAGAAAATTTATTATTTATACAGACAGTAACAAAAGATCAGCATGGTGTCAACTCTCCACGTCCCTAGTCCCACATGATGATACCAAACTGGAGGGGCCAGATGATAGATAATATAAGTGGTGGGTTACTCCATCATTGAGGAGCCAACTCTAAATTACAGCTGAACAGTTCTTTAGTCTGAAGCTGTACTTGAAGCTGCAGTGAGATGGAAAGTCCCATTCCTCACTGGAACCAGAGCAGCAGATGAGAAATGGACTTGGGATAGTTCCTCACAAGACCGTCTTGCCACGTTCCAGGCAAGATCACAGGGCATTCTGCCATGACATGTCAGGCTGTGGTTGAACCTTGCCTACATGGCCTATGCAGAGATGTGCAAGATGACCAGGGTAAAGCTGTTCTCCTGATGAGGATGGGAGATTTCAAATTCAGCCAGTTATAAGGTGCCACCGTTCTATAAGTGGTGAAAGTATAATCAGATAAGAGTAGGGATCATCATTAGCACCTGGGATTCCAACAGAAAATAGTATTGCCAGTGGTTGTGGTAAATTGAAGAATTGTTACCATTCACTGTGGAGCCACCTGAATAAGATATACACGTATGTGTATTATGAGGAAGAAGAAAAATCGACTTGTGAAAAAACTGATGCCCTATATACCAAGTCTTCCCATTTTAACATCCAGTTCTTTCACAGATCTCAATAAGGCCATGAAAGATATCAAAACTGACAAAACCACCAGAATTTTCTTCTCAGTTCTTATTGGAACATCATTTTTGCATTTCACACAATTTTCCACTCTTTCCTATTGAAATTCTTTTTTCACTGGGCTGCCATGACACTGCATTCTCTTGGTTCTTCTTATAATTTACTCATTTTCTCTTTCTCTTCTATGGGCCTCTTCCATGGGCAGCTCACACTCTCCCTATCTCATTCATAGTCTTGTTTTAGTAGTGACTTTCAAGCCTGTATCTTCAGCCCCTACTGAGGTTCACATTCCTATATGTGAATGCAGAAACTGCCTACTAGAAATCCCTTCTCAGCTGTCCCACGGGTATGTCATGTTTAGAATGTCCACAACAGAATATCTCAGACCACTTCCATCTCCCAAATCCACTTTTATTTTTATTTTTGATCGAGAAGAAATAATTTACCCATCTACCCAAATTAGAATCCTAGGAATCATTCTTGATATTGCTCTTTTCCTAATCTCTCATATCCAATCAATCACCAAGTTCTCCTGAATATTTATTAAATCCATCCCCTTCTCTCCATCCCCACCTCCACTGATCTATTTCTGACACAAGTCATCTTTTCATTGGTATACTGCCACATCCTCCAAATTGAATCCTTCCCCCTCATCCTGTTCCTCTCAAATCTGTGCTTTCCATGGCTGCCAGTCAATATAAAACATAAATATATAAATATGACCAAGTCGTTTCATTGCTTAAAATCCTTAAGTGGCTCTTTTTATCTTTTAGTTTGAATTTTTTCCCCCTGACCTGGCTATTACCCACCCCTCCCACCTCATCTCCTGTCACCTCTTGCTTTGCTTTTCAACTCATCATCCAGGTACATAGTGCTCTGTAACTGCTCACACTGTACTTCTGCCTATTAGCTCTTTTCTGCATTGTTGTTTGGCTGTTATCTTCTATGACCTAGAACAGGCATTATTCCCTCCATATAGTCTTCCTCCCAATTGTTAGGCAGCCCTCTCTGGATAGTACTGGGCATATCTATCACTGCATTTATCACATTCACTGCATTTATCACATTATCCCATTAAATTAATCATGAACGTTTCTGTTTCCCCTACCAGTCAGTGAGCATCTTGGTCATCTTTGCATCCACAAAATCGAGTTCATTTTTCTGATTAAATGATAACAACTCATGCCAGCACATTGGTAGTGTTCAAAAAAATGTTTGTTGAATAATAAGTTTATATGCTTTTAATTAATGGTTGCTAAGTGCACCAGAAACTTCCCTGATAGGCTAGGACTAGTTAAGAAAACTAGGTTTTCTAATCTAAAGTGGGCTTTGGGCTTTTTATTAGACTGTGATTAATATAGCAGGGAATACCTGGAAGGAGCCCTAAAAAAAAACTCTATTGGGATAACCTCAACTCCAGCCAATTTTTCTTCACCCAGAGATGACTGTTGTGAATCTTGGTCTGGAAAGGACATGGCTTGATTTAATACAGCTTACCCTAGAGGCAGAACAGCAAAGGAAGGATTCTACTAATTTAATTATAGTCTCAGGCTGCTTCTCCTTGATAATCTAAAGGGAGGTTTGGCTGAGAGCAGCACACTTGAAGGCCCATTTACGGTTAAAGGTCTCTTCCTACTTGCTTCTCTGTTGGAGGCACAGACAGATTGCTATCAGAGGCTTTGGTCCTTTACACACAGCTGTTAAAATTATACTGCAAGAAAATAAAAATATTGTTCCAGAAATTTTGTTGAGCTTTCTCTGGAGCAAGTTTTATATATTGTTCTTGAGAATAACTTTTATTTTGTTTTATCACTACTAATCTTAACAGAATTGCCTAGCTAATTTTTCTGATCAAGGTATACAACTTGTAACAGCATAGAACACCAGCTTTTGAAATTACAGGAAAGTCTGGGGAAAACTAAGTAGAATAAAAGAGGGCTCCTAGCCTTTCCTCTCTTTTAGGACATGGACTATCCACATAGCTGTTCTATATTGTCACTTCTCACTAATCATTCAAAAATGCAAGATAAGAGAAAAAAATGATAAAATATTATTCACTAAAAAAGCAAGAAATTTAAGAATTAAATAGACAGCTACAGAAAAAATCTAAGCAAACTGAGAAAATCGCCAGAAAGGGCTCTGTACAACATTTTGTCTAAATGTTAAATAACTAAAAAATGTTAAAATATGTTTTGCATGGCAAGTCTGAGGTCTGATGCTTAACAAGCTTCTTAGAAGAAAAAATGGGAAGTAATGATTAAGGCCCCTATAAAATAACCTAGGTTAGAAAATACAGAGGTTAGAGATCTTCAACTTGCAGCTACAGAAGAAACATTCACATTATTTACTCCTGTCTTTGGCCCCAAAGAGACAAAGGTTTGAAGCTCCTTCTTCCAGTGGAAGGCTCTCTCCCTATCTGACCTAATCCCTAAGAGTCAGATCCATTGAGCAACTAGATTCCAGTCGGAGGACCTTTGTAAATTTCACACGTGACGTACTTAGATTCATTACATATACTATAAAATCTTAACTGAAAATACTTTGGCCAAGAAATATTAATTTTTTTGAAATCTAGAGGGAGAATAAAAAAGACAAAACTATAATAATTGGATTAAAAGATGATTTAAAACTGATTTATTTTGATATGGTTGCACACATATCACAAGTTTTATGTCTCCAATTAATTTAATCAATGTAATATTTCTCCTTTGCCTGCTTGCGAAGAATCCAAGTCTTCTTCCAAAGAATGTTTGGTTTCTGTATCTAGACTGTTGAAGTATATGTGACATATCATTTAGTGCAGTGTTTTGATATGTATTTTATGACAACATACCTTTTCACCTAATCTCTGCGATTGCATTGTGCATTAAGAGAAGGCAAAGAGCTTGAAGTTTGTATGTAACCACATTATATTATACAAAAATGGGGCAAGACAGTAACATTTTGAGTAACAGGCAAAAGACTACAAAAGCTAGTTTATTTGAAAAGTTGTGGAAAGAAAAATGCAGGAAAGATTTGTCTGAGTCATTTGGAGTAAAGAATACAAGAATGAAGGCAATGATGATTTAAGCACCTTATTTCCCTTCTCTTCAGATCAAGAATATTTGAGTGAAAAGTCAGTTATGTTCTGAACAAATTAAGTGAAATAATTAATGCTTATTACACTGTCAAAGTCAAATTTTTTTATTTTTTGTATGTTTTGTAGGGGAAACCTCAGGGAGGAGGAATTGGGACAAATATCTAAGGCCTTGGTGAACTCTGTTTGATAGCATACCCTCACACCTACATATTGGCTCAGTTATTCTTAGCTCTTACAGTTATTTTTTTTAATGGTTATCTCAGGTGATTAGACTAAATAAATTCCTTACTGTAACAAATAGGAAGAAAACATGTACGACTTAATTCTGTGCTGTAATTCTCAAAATCCGCTTTTTCTAGGATCTTTTATTCCATCTTCTTTGGCACTGGTCTTTCCATGAAATAGGCATCTCTTATTTTTATTGCATCTGGATCTTTGGCATTTGTTTTGATTGATATTCCATTCATTATGCAAACAATATCTGACTTTAAGCTTGCCTGTAATATGATGTATAGTCTGGTTGCTTGTCATACAAGCACAGTCAGGATATAGTTTGATGTTTCAGCCAAATTTCTTCACTTCCTACATTCTCACAGTTGGTACTGGTCAGGAACATTGATGGTGATTTTCAGACTCCTTTGCAGTTAACTTTTTGATGAGACATATTCAGACTCCTTTGTAGTTAACTTGCTGTGACATACTTGGTTAACATTCAACAGAACTTCCCCTTCCAAAGTACTGTGCATTTTGTTAACACCAATACAAATTTTTTTTTCTAGTTTTAGAAGCTCATATTCTGGAATCACCTTAACTTGGTATTATAATCATGCATCATGACCTCAGACAAATTACTTAACCTCTTTAAACCTTATTAATTTATTCAACATGTATTGAACGATGTGTAATAAGCTCTGGGGATAGGAAAGTGAGTGTGATAGCCTTCTCATCTGTAAAATGTGGCTAATGATAGAGCTGTTTTGAGGATAAAATATATGTAAAATACTCAGCACAGCGCTCAATAAATGTTCATTGTTATTATTAGAAGTATTATTTTGATCAGATTACTTTTAACATTCCCCTCTGACTGCAACCTCTAATGATTCACAATGCATCCATTCCATTCTGTTTCTGAACATAAAGCTACTCCATAAATTACTGATGCTGGAAATGATCTTTTCTAGAAATATTGATGCAATGTTCTGAGACTCATTTGGAATGTAAGCACTCCAAAATACAATGCCTTTCACACCTGGTTAGGCAAGAAAAAATTGTAAATCACAACCGTGATTTGGGTTATGAAAGGAAGGTGCTATATCTGTAACCTCCGAGCGTAGACTTGTCTAGACAATCTTCTAAACTTCTTTCCAAAATTTCCCATATACTTTAAAGTTTGGATTATTAGAAAAATAAACAAGCCTACAGACAGGCCATCTTAAATTTTACTTGGTTTTTATCACTAGCCTGAAAATATCAAAAATATTTTTACTGTGGTTTCAGCTCTTTGTGTATGTGTGGGGGTGGGGTGGGGTGGGGGTTGGAGGTTCTGAAGGTGGAATATCAACTCATGTTAGTTGAGAAAAAGTGGCAGTTCTGCATCTCCTGCTGTTGGACTAGAGAAAATGGGTTACTGCAGGAACTGGCAAAACCTACTGACACTATCGAAATGGTTATAGAAATAGTTTCTCTTTTACTCAATGGAGCTATTTAAGAATGACAAAGAGAAAACGTTCACAATGGTGGTCGAGAGTTTGCCTCTATACTTTCTAGGATTAGTTATTTGTCGTTTAAATTGAGCCTCATTAGGCAAACTGTCTTTTTACTAAGGGTTGCACAGCAGCCTGTGTAAGATTTCTGGAGAACGTTGAGTTTTGAAGAAGCATGGCGTTTACAGTTTGCCACTCATTTTCAATCCCAGTGTTACCCTTCAGTTCTTATAAAAGAATAACTGAAAACAAAAGGACATCCTCTAAAATAGGTACTGGGCGCTCTCGGCGTTGGAGGAGTTGGCCGAAAACCCGACCCCGGGCCCTTCAACAGGCACGTGGGCCGAACCTGCCTCGGAGTCACTACGGCCGGCGCCCGAAGGTTCCAGGCTCCGCGCCCGGGGCACGACCGGGGACGGTCCGACAGCACCGGCCCTCTGGCCTCGTCATCGCGGCGTTTCTGGCCGGCGGAGCCCGCTCCCCGGCAGCGGCATTCCACGCTTCCGTCTCCGCGGGCGCGCGCGGGGCTCGGGAATCACCTCGGGAGCCCACTCAGCAGCGGGGAGGGCAGGAGCGAGGGAAGCCCGGGCTCCCGCTGTAACCCCCGCGCTCGGCGGCGTCCCCCTCCCCTCGGCGGCGAGACCGCAGGTACCTCCTCAGCCGCCTCAGCAGTCACCGTTCAACTGGTGGGCAGCCGTCCTGCCGCCGCCGCATCCGCTCAGGGGCCCTTCGGAGCCAAGCTCCCGCCGCCAGCACCTAATTGACTGACTGACTGACTGACTGACGGACCGACCCGCTTGGGGACTCGCGCCGCCGCCGCCGCCGCCGCCGCGCACGCGCTCCTCGCCCGCCTCCGTCCCAGGGCGGCCCGCGGGGCGGGAACGCTACGCTGCGAGCCGCCAGCACCTGCCTGACTGACAGGCAGACCCCAGGATCCGGCCTCGTGCCGGGGCGCGCACGCGCCTCGCGCGCCTGCCGTCGGCCCCGGGGGCGGGACCGCGCGACAGCGAGCGGGCGGGGGGCTCGTGGCGCGCGCGCCCCGCACCCGAGGGCTGCGGAGAGATATTTTGGGTGGCAGGAGGCCCCTCGTCATTTCCGCCGGGCAGCTAGTCGTGCCGGGGGTTTCACTCCCGCGCACGAGGCGAACGGGCAAGTTGTCTGCGGGCGAGAGGTGGCGGCTCCTTCCCTTCGCGCTGCGACCCTCGGCACTGCAAGCTATGAACTGAAGCCCCGGTGGGACGGAGACCCGAGCGGAGTGGCGGAGCAACGGCAGGAGCCGCCGCCTCAGCAGGGACGGAGCAGAGCCGGCGCAGAGCCGCGACCCCGGCGCCTTTCCCTCCCCGTCGCCGCTCCCACCGCTGCTGCCCGCCGCTTACTGAGAGACATTGCAGCCGCGAGACTCGACACAAAAGCCGCCTTCTCCGTGTCGTCCGCCCTGCGAGGCAGTGGCCAGCAAGGGACCCCACCTGAGGGCGGCTCGGGCTGCTGAGTTCGTTTTGTGTCTGAGCTCCGCGCCCTGCGCGGAACCGACCCCATACCCATGGCTCTGATCATGGAACCGGTGAGCAAATGGTCTCCGAGTCAAGTAGTGGACTGGATGAAAGGTAATGCTCGCTGTGTGGAGGGCGAGACGGCCCTGGGGCGCAGGGTTCCTGCGCGAGGTGGGGAAGGGGCGCCCGCCGCGGCTGAGCCCCCCCATCGGGGCTTCCGCCGGCTGATCAGGAGGCGCCAGGGAGCGGCGGGGGTCTTCCCAGGCTGACAGGGGCTCGGGATTCCGGTCTCCTATTGTTTCCAGCCAGTGGCTTCCCAGCCGGAGAGGGGCGCCGAGAGGCGCAGAGAGCGCGGGGGTGGCGGGCGCGACCCGATGGGAGGCTGGAAGCTGGGCGGCAGAATCCCGGTTCACTTCACCCGCTCCTCGCTCCCCTCGGCGCCCCCAGGCCAGGGGGACATGGCGACCCTGGTTTTTCCCCTCAAGGAGGAGCCCCCAGGGACCTGCTCCTCTGGTCGCCGCTTCCCTGGCCTCTTTGTTCCTGGGAATCCTGACGCCCCCTCTGCGGCCGCCCCTGCCAAGTGCCTTTCCTTGCGCCAACTCTCCCAGCAACTTTTAAGCCCACATAATGGGGTCAGGACGCGGCCGCCCGGGTTTGGATCCGGGGAGCTCTTTCTCTTCCCTAGGTTGGGCTGAGGATGCTCGAGGATGCACTACTTTGGGGGAGAGGAAAACCTGCTTCCCCTGGGACAGCATCCGCGCTAGAATCTGTGGCTGCCTCCTGTGCATCTCCCCGAGTCCTTTGCCCCCTCCTCTTCTGACCGATTGAGGCTTTGAACCTTAGGGCTTTTAATTGTGGGCTCGACGCCAGGTGTAAGATGATGCGCATTCAAGTGTCCCCTCATTTCTTCCATCTTGAAGACTCTCCCCCTTTTTTTCCCCTGGCAATTTCTAATAACCATACTTAAAGACAGTCGCCCTCCTAGTCTCAAATGTGGGCTTTTTCCTAGTCCCTGGGCTTTCCTGCCTCACTATCTCCCTCTGTTGTCTGAGTTGAGGGGCCTGTAGAGTACCCTTTCCTCACGACCACTGCACCCCCCTCCCACCCCCCAAGATTCCTAAGATTTGAGGAATGCTGACAGGGGATGGGTGGAATGGGGAAAAAAAAGGATTCCTGGACGCATTTGGGAGATATTAGAGGTTATTCGTAGGCACAAACTCTAGGTAGATTAGTCAGGGACCAAAGGCTTATCGTTTGAAAATGCCCGTTCCGAAGATGAGGGAGCTCTTTCTTAGGGCTTGCTTCGCAGTCCGACTTTTTAAAGCTCCAGGTACTTTAGAACGAAAGGTAGGTTGATTGCAAGTGATTGAGAACGGAAGGGAGAAACTCAGCTTTTTCCCTTTTCTCTCGAACCTTTTCAATGTCTTGCTTGTTCTTGTGGGTTTTCCTTTATCCATTTGCTTTGCTTTTACTCCTTTACTTGTCCCTTTATTCTTAATTTACCTCGTTTTTCTTTTCTAATACGTGGAAAGTGCTTTGTAACTGCAAAGCACGGTACAAATGAGAGTGTATTGAATTAAATCGAATTTATTATTTACCGAACCCCCCACCCCCGTGTGCGGTGCATTGTGCTAAGGTGCTGTGGTGCCATGACTAAGACAAAGTCCTGCAGTGGCTTTTTTTTTTCTTTTTCTCCTGTTTCTTCTCTTTTCATATTTGTTATTGAAATTCGGCTTTTCTAGATTCCCATCAAATTTCCCCCCTTTGGATTGTCAGATGCAGACAAACATCTGTACTCTCTCTTTCTCAATCATGGAAGAAAGAGCCAGGGTGTATGCAAGAAACAAGAATGATTCATTAAAACCCTTTCTTTGCATTTGCCTAAAAGATCACTTTAGTTTGAATTTGTTACTGAAATACTCAAGGAAACGCTTTCTTGGCTCTATGGGAGTCAGGTTACCTTTAGAGACTCACAAATTCCCGTGATGCTTGTAGTGAGTGCTGCATACTCCATCTTCTTCACCTCCCACCCTCCCGGTACATTCTTGCAGTTTCCCCTCTCTTTCCACGGTTTAGGTCCACTGAAGCAAGCAGAACCTATGATGCACATATTCTGACACACATTATTAGTTTTTAAGTACACTAGTTCTTTAAAAATCTCTCCAGCCTAAAATCCAGTTTGAAGTTGGGCTAACATCATTAGCTGTGATTTTAAATGATTGTTATATTTAAGTTGAATAACTTAATTTCAAACCTCTTGGTGATGGATTTTAGAGCTTTTTAAAAAGAGAGAATTTGTGTATCTTTGTACACATTAGACTGGAAGAGAATAATGTCATTATTTGTATGTTTCAGGTCCCAAACTGCTTACTGGTGAAATTTCCATAATCTTCATATAAATATGATTTTGAGATACTACCAGAAAATAAGATTTTAAAAATAGCTGGATGAAACAAATATTTCCTCAGCTTGTAACTTACACTGTTACCTTAATTAATTTTTCCCTCCTTACCCTTTATCCAAATAAACTTTACAAAACACATTTTTAAAATACTTTTCTCCCTTTCTTCAGATGCAATAATGTTTAAAAGTCAGTTAATTTAGGCTGTAGCTTTGGAATGGCTCCACCTCACTTAGCGTTGTATAATGCATAGTGTTATAAAGAAAGTACCAAAAAATGAACAGGACTTTGGAAAAACTACATTATGGGAGTTTTTTAAAGCATGCTCCTAATGTGACAGTTTCATCATCCTTAACGTTTAAAGCATATATATAGCATACTTTCAGCTAGTCACAATTATAGATACTTAAACTCTTTATTAAGGTATGTTCTTTATGCTCTTTCTAGGGTATTTTTTTCTTCACTAAAACAGAAAAAGAACCATTAAGCATATAAGAATAGCATGGCCATATATTTATAGTTCCAGACAAATTATAGGCAGGCTATAGAAACTCAGTCAGCAGGGAGGGAGATAAAGGGGAAAAAACCAAGCTGACAAGATTATTAAGCTTTGATAGCATGTATTCAAGATTAATTATGAAGGACCATTTATACATTGCAATTCACTTTGATTTATTACATTTTATTAAAATATATTTGAGGGAGACATAAATATTAAATTTGTATGATAATTTTTAGTAAAGAAAGCTGTGAGGAAATACTTCCATTTTTTTTGTTCACACCAAATCCACTGCTTGTAAACTCCAGTATTTACTGAATTTTCTGCTGACAATAAAAAATCAGATGTGACACAGTGTCAATGTTAGTTCCAGTAAATATATGAACTTCTTATGAGTCAGTAAAATAAGCATTTATGTCCTAAATTATCTTGATAGTACTTAAGACTATTTGGAAATACCTCATAGCCGTCAAAATTAATTTTAAAAATTAATTTCATAAAAATACTTATTGAGAAAATCAAATACTTACCATTTAGTGTTTGAAACCAACCGTTTTCAGCTGGAAATTACATTCAGTCCTCTTGTAGCTTTGACAAAATTTTAAAACGTAAACCTTTTTACAGTAAATAAAAGCAAAGCAGTTATTGGAAAAAGCTGTAGGTAGAAAAGTAGGCCAGTAACTGCTTCTTATGTTTGCTCAGTCTAGTACTCAAAAAGACATTATTTCTCAGCTCCTGTCTGTTCGCTAGTAGGGTCTGGAAATATTTCATAATCTGCAGTTGCTTGAATCCACTTTTTCCCCACTGAAATATAGCAAACCTCCCTGAACACATTAGGGCCCCTGTTATTAATTTTATTATTCATTTTCCTTGTCCATCACACCCAATAATTCCATTTTCTCCTCATACCTTTTCTGACTTTGAAACTCTTTCAAAATATCCACATGACTATGATAAAGTTATTTCCGGGGTCCTGCTCCCTTCATGACATTTTTCCAGTGATCTTTAATCCCTTTCTGAATCAAGTAAAATGGATTATTGTTTTCAAAGTCAACCAACAGTCCCCGCTTTGCTGTTCTTCCCTTATGGTCTCTGTGACTTAGCTTCATCCACTCTTGTATTATTATGATTCCTTAAATAATTTAAAATTTTAAGATAGCTTCTTAAATCATACCACAATTAACTTCTCTGCTCTTTCCTGTTTACTATAAACCATTTTCTTTAAGAAGCGTTCACTGACTTCTAATTCCTGTCCTGATGACTCAGCCATCTTGAGTACAGAAAATGAAATACATTATTTTAGGTATAAAAAACAAAGATAAAACCAATGTTTTGCATATAATTCTGAAAAATAGGAACACGCAGTGATGAAATAAGGTCTATTTAGTATGAAAGTTAAATGCTGTAAAGGAGAATGTGTCGGAAAACGTAAAGAAGTTTTGGCAGGTACAGTGCTCTTTAGTCATTTTTTCCCCTCATAGGACCCAATGCTGAGGTTGAAATTTATCTTAGGGGAAGGGAAGTGTCAAATTTTGGGGTTAAACTGTCTTGAAAGAGAGATCAGGAATAATTTTCTGGCAGGAACTTGAGTATACACTGCAAGGAAAAAAATATGTTAAATGATCAAATTGGGGTCCTATCACTTCCCTTTGAAACATTAGCTTTTTTCTCAATTGCAATGTGACTAAATAGTAACCAACAATCGTCTACTTTGGATTTGACATTTTTGGAACAGGAACTCTTGTCATTTTATACAAAGAGGAAATTTATCTTTTCGATATGTATAGTTTAGTTCACAGAAAACATTTTATTTATAGTGTCATTAATATCTGCTCCTTAAGGTAACACTCATGATTTAGTGCACATGGGGGAAAAAGCATATTGATGTAGATGTATTCTGGTTCTTAGATATTATTTACTCAGTACTTCAGTGTGGGAGGTGCTTTAATGGTTGGATTGAAAAAAATAATTCCCTGCTTTGGAGAAGTCAGTCTCTATAAGATATGGCAGTGACATTAACAAACCTGTGCCAAGACAGAGACAGGCACCAACTAGTACATTTGGTAAATTTTAGGAGTTTGCATTATGTATACAAGCACCAGTGGAAAGAGAAGATGATTTTAGAAAGTCAGGAAGGAATCCATGGGGAAGGTGGGGTTTTAGGAATTTGCTTAATTAAGGCATACTGTAAAGGGGATGTATTCTAAATGTAGAAGCACAGTGAGAGACTCTAGGGTTGAGATGGGATGATTAACCAGAGGGGTTGTGTCTAGGTTTGTTGGGTTGAAGGAGAGAGGTGGGCAGTAGAGGGAAAGTGAGGGAGGAGCGTGAGTAGGTGGCACAAAAGTACAAGAACAAATCTGCATTTCACAAAGACAATAAAACTCTCATCGTGTCCTGAGTTTAAATAAATACCACATTATAAAACTTTGGCTGCCAAAAATAAGCCCACAAAGAATGTGTATTGAATTGGTACAGCTGTTTCAAATCTGTTTCTCAGGAATAGTTTGGAAATAATGTTAAAATGAGTTATTTTGATGATTAATTACATCATTAACATTGTGTTGTTAAATGTTTCGAATTTTACTGATCCAAATTCTCATATGAAGAATGAAGATGGGCTTTTAAATATTGATGTTGTTCTTAAAGCAATGATAAATTATCATTTTCATGTATAGCAGAGTGACCTCAGATTTGGACTTAATTTGTTCTTAATGACTTTTAGCTTTCTATGTGACTTCCTTACAGCACCTCACACATGAGGCTTATTGTGAAAGAAAAGATGAAGCATTAGCTTCTATAAAGAGTCCTAGAAGGATGGATCATCGGTACTAATTTAAAGGGAAGGGGAGAGTAATTTGAAAAAAATAGAGTCTAAAGCTTTATTTTTTATGAGTTTGTCATAGTTTAGTGTCTGGCTGAAGAACAGCAAATGTAGTCTTTAACACGGGATCATTGTGTTGAATAACATTCAGTGAGTGAATTCAGTTTTCATGCATAGCATAGGCCTTTGCTACCCCAGATGATACATTTCTGGTTGTGGAAGCCAAACGATCAAAAGAAGGCAAAGAGATGATTTTTGCTAAGTATTTTAAGACATTATTTTTATATAAAAACAAACATAGATATTATATTCATGGTGTAGAAAGCAAAATTGGCATGATTTTAAAGATGAGACCAGAGGCTTAACAGGAATTTTAGGCTTGCAGCAGGCTGCTTAAAGCTGCATTTCCCAGACCTCCCAAGGTTATGAGTACACTCTGTTCGGCAATTACGAATACATCAGTGGAAAAGTTTGAGAAGTGGTGGTTGGGTTTAGAAAAGGTAAAATTAATGTACTCTGCATCCTCTTTTCCTCCTATTGCAAAGGACAAAATATTATCTTTTCAGTCAAGGTCATGATAATTACACAATCTTACTTTGTTTGTTTAATCCATGTACCTGCAGTCAGGATGAACTTCTTAAGAATGATTCTCTTCTGGTCCTATATTTTAACTTTTCACCCCATCTGCTTAAAAAATTGAATGTCTTCTCATTGTTTTTATGATAAAGATCGAAGTCCTTAAAATGGCCTGCAAGACCCTTGAAGGTTTGGCTGTTGCCTGTGAGGTAAAAACCTCATTCCTACGTTAGCTACACCAGTCTTCTTTCAGTCCTACTTGCCCAGCTTTGGACTTTGCACTTTTTCTTCACCTACTCATCCTTCAGATCTCAAGCCTCCCCTCCTCCGCCTCAGAAAAGCCTTCCTGATTCCCTGAATCACATCAGATCCTCAGTTCTGTGCTCTCTTGATACTGTGTGCATATTTGTCCCATTTGTCAGTTTTATTTTTATCTTAATTTGTTTGGTTATTTGATGAGGACAGGAGCCAGTCTTTTTGCATAACAATGCATAAGAAAATATCTGGTGAAAAGTAGGCACACAGGAAGTATTTGTTGAGTGAAGGAATAAATAAATATATTCACAGATTACTGGTCTGTCAGCAAATCATGACGATGCACGTAAAGTCCCTCATAGTGGTCTAATGGATACTTCAGTGCCAAGTTGTATACTGTGTGCCAGAGTACAGTGGAAATAAGATTGGTTACTTTATCCATTTTTCATAGTTATGTTGCTCTAGCCAATTCAGTGACCTAAATCATGATTTAGATTCATTTTGTTAAGAAATATTAATAATTTGAATGCATCTGTAATACTTCTGTGTTTATGCTATATTATTTGCTGATGTCATTTAATAGTCCAACACAATAGTCAAACATTACTTTAAAAATTAAAACATACCCCTTTTCTTAAGCATTTATTTTCTTTTATACAAATTTTCTAATTGTTTCTTCATTTTCATGTTTTTGAAAGAACTTATATATCTTGGAACATATGGCAGAATGAAATTGAACAAAATCACTTAAGTTTGTCCTCTTAAAAATGTTAAAAAAATTCATATAAGAAATTAAAATGTATTTTTCTCTTGTGAGAAGAAAGTTCCCTTTATTTGTTGATTTGGAGGATAACATGAAAAATAGCCTTTGCTTAATAAGAACCATTATCTTTATTATATTTAATGTTGAATTTGCATTTTTGTTAATAGGAATAAAATTAAGATATTTAAAGATGCATCTTAAATCAGCATTTCTTATATAACTTTTCATCTCACTCTGATTTTGAAAAATGAATTTTAATGTTTTAAACTATAAATTTATTTGGACTAATTTTTGAAGGGTGCTGGTTAAGAACCTATGTAGAGAATTACTGTAAAGCGTAACTTGTTGGATACAGGTGCAGGTGCCTCATGTGGAATTTTTGTGGATTACATGTTACTGGATAATCACCAGAAGGCAAGTTACAGAGACTTTTCTAATAAAGTATGCCCCTCCCCCCAAATTTAGAATGGTTAAAACATAGATCAGAATAAGTGAAAATTTTAAGACTAGCATATCTTTGAATGTCTGTTAACTCTTAATAAAACAACACCTTCAGGCTTAAAGGTTCTAGCTAGTACTGCAAAACAATGGATTGCAATTGTGCCCTGATTTGAATTACAGAAACCATTAAACGTGATAGAATTGTTTTAAACTCTAAAGATATATTTAATTTCTTGTTCAATTTCAATTTCAATTACAATCATTAATTCTAATAGAAGTTTTCATTATCTCAATCTTACTCTTGCAATTTGAGGAAAGAAAGGGTTGTGGGTATTTGCATAAATTCATTGAATTTTAAATTTTATGTAAGTACAATAACTGCTGTTTTAGTTTTCTGTGTTCATCTATTGAATATTTTGTCACAACATAAAATTGTTTTAAAAACCAAGATTTATTAAATAAACCAAAAGTCACAATGGCATTAATGTATTCTAGTTTGGCATGGTAAAAACATTGTTACATAATTAATATCAAATATAGCATACTTGTCTGTTTTATATTTACTTGACATTAATGTTCTTGGAAATTAGTCTTATTAGGTAGATTGGATAGTCGTCTGATAAGATGATAAGAAAGCGCATTGTTTTTAAACATTGCTTTTACTTTTTTTTTTATTGTAGGGGAAGGTAATTAGGTTTATTTATTTATTTATTTTTAGAGGAGGTACTGAGGATTGAACCCAGGACACCATGCATACTAAGCACTGGCTCTAGTACTGAGCTATACCCTCCCCACTAAACATTGCTTTTAAAGTGTTGCCCAGTACCCTTTTGTTTGTTTGTTTGTTTAAGCTTTTTATTTTGTTTCAGCTACATTTGTTGTTTTTAAAATGAGTTTGCAACATAGTTTCTGAAATAATACCTACAACAAATCAATGGAAGGCTGGTTTAGATCCTGGATTTTTCTTTTTTCCAACTTGTTTACCAAAGTTTTTGAAATAATCTATTTTCCAGCAAGCTGTTAGACTTGTAATTTGTTAATAAAAACCTTTGAAATACTTGTTTTAAGTAATTATGCTGAATGAGTAATTTCAACATTAGCTGAATTCTTGTTATAATTTTGTTATGTTTTATATTTGTGTGTGGGAGTTTATTTCATATACTTTTTTTTTTAACTATCTACATTTTTTCCAAAATAGTTGCTAGTCCTGGGAATTGTGATTTTTTTTTCCCCCGGGCTGAGCAGAAAATTCATATTTTAATTTTCTGTTCATTTACATTTAGTCTTTCAAAACAAGGTACTGGGCTATTAAAATATATATAAAAGATAAAGTATTGTAGAGTTTTTACTTCTGGTGCTCAAAACAGATATACTGTTTAGTTGTTAGTTTTCCTCCCTGCCTGCTACAGCCAGTGTGGAAACCAAGTTCAGTGTGGTGTAGCCATAATATGGATGGATGGCAGGGCTAGGTGCTCCTTCCCCATTTCCCTCTGTATTGGTGCCATGATGAGTTTTGCAACAGTCTTTGTTAACACCAGCTTTCCATTAAATCAATGGCAGAAGGTTTCCTTATCTAGAAGGCTGCTCCCTTGCCTTCTAGCTGTCAGATCAGAAGCTTTCAGTTTGACGTTACATTGTCACACGCACAGAGAAGCTCATTCTATGGAATGCTTAAGGCTAGATAATTTTTCTTTCTTTCTTTCTTTCTTTCTTTCTTTCTTTTTGGGTGTTATATCTTTTTTTTTTTAACAATTTTTAATTGAGTTATAGTCATTTTACAACGTTGTGTCAAATTCCAGTGCAGGGCACAATTTTCCATTTATACATGAATGTACATATATTCATTGTCACATTTTTTTTTTGCTGTGAGCTACATAATTTTTCTTCTTAGTCTGTCCCTAGACATAATGCTTTAAGTATATTTATGGTTTAAAAAAAGTTGATTCAGATCCCATTTATTTGGGATTTGTAATAATTTCAGTAGGTTCCTACTGAAGTTGACTCTTGATATGTGAAGGAAGGGTTTGCGGATCAATCTAATAATATAATCAAGATTGGAAAGAAATTGTTTGACCCTAGAGGATACGGTGTTTTCAAGTACCATACTTTGCCATGCTGAAAATATGCTAAAAATGAGTTTGATTTTTAGTTAGAATCATAGTTTTTGATTTTTTGGAATATTTTTGCAAACATTCTGTAATATAGCTAGGTTCTTCCCCTCATTGGCACATGTTAAGAAGGTATCATGCATTTCACATCTATTATTAGTAGTAGTATTTAAAAGTGAAATAAAGGACAGTTGATAACACTCTTACAGGTAAGGTACAGAGAAGTTAAGCAGCAGATCAACTGAGATGTGCAGCTGTTCAGTGATGGAATTAGGTTGAACATTAACTCTTTTTTTCTGCCTACTGAATTGAGTTTACACTTTCATCGGTGAAGGACACAGTTCAAGTTTGTATATAATTATCTTTACACTTGACTTCTAAAAAATTTCCTGAATTTTCTACCTTTTGAATTTGGCACCATTTAGTATACAGTAAAGAACACTTTGAAATCAAATTTCTGAGTCAGTTAGATCCACACTCTATTACTTTCAGCTGTGATTTTAGTGAGGGGGAGTTGAAGTAGCTCACCGGGTTTTCTCATTTTTGTAAAATAGGGGTAATAATATTACCTACCTCATAGGATTGTGGTATGTTTAAAATGATGCCTAGTACATAGCAAATACATGATAAATGTCAGCTTTTTTTTAGTTAAGGAAGAAGTTTCATTCTATTAGCAGTCTTTAGAGGCAGAACTAATAATAAATAATATTTATTCACTGCTTACTACATACCATATACTGTCCTAGGTGCTTTTACTGCATTATCTTATGCCTATTCTAGCTCTGAAAGGTTGAAATTATTGCTATTTTATGGATGAAGAAACTTTTCCTTAGAAACATTGAATGACTTGTACTATATACCCAAATATTTATTGAACAGGTGTTCAATAAACGTTTTGAAGAATGAATAAATATGAAGAGAAAGAAGCAGAATTTGAATGAATTTTTAACTGATTTTATAATATAAAATATGTTTACCATGCCTTTCTACCAGAAGTAGATGTGACATGAAAGAATCCTGGGAATACTTTCAAGGATGTGGATGTCCTCTCCATCAGATTTATTTTCTCTATTGTATGATAAGGTTGGCTGTGGTTCTTGGGTTCCTTTTGCCTTTAGAGGGGTGTTTTTTGTGTTGTTTGTTTGAGGTGAAGAGTCTCCACTCAAAACAGGACGTTAGCCAGTGATGAAGATTCCACATATAAGTGTAGTCTTGGTGAAATCTTTCTTATTTTGAACTGAACTCCAGGAATTTGATGCTCTCCTCTGCTGAGCTAGACCTAGGCAAAAGATCTACTTTAGGCTACTGCTACTACCAACCCAGTGTTGAGATGCTTTCGTCTCAAAGGATTGTTAATAAAAGTAAATGGTGCCTCATGAAAAGGTGCTCAACATCACTAAGTGTCAGGGAAATGCAGATCAAAACCACACTGAGATACCACTTCACACCGATTAGAATGGGTATCTTCAGGAAGACAACAAATAACACATGATGGCAAGGATATGGAGAAAAGGGAACCCTAGTTCACTGTCGGTGGGAATGTAAATTAATGTAGCCACTATGGAAAACAGTGTGTAGTTTCCTCAAGAAATTAAAAATAGATAGAATGACCATATGATCCATCTATTCCACTCCTGGGTATATATCTGAAGAAAATGAAAACACTATTCAGAAAAGATATATGCACTGCAGTGTTCATAGCAGCATTATTTACAGTAGCCTAGATGTGGAAGCAACCTAGGTGTCTATCAACAGATGAATGGATGAATAAGATGTGATACACACAGACACATGCACGTGATACACACACAAACACACACACACAAGCAATGGAGTATGACTCAGCCATAAAATAGAATGAAATTTTGCCATTTACAACAACATGGATGGGTCTGGAGGGTATTATGCTTCGTGAAGTAAGTCAGAGAAAAGCAGATACTTATGTTTTCACATATATGTGGAATCTAAAAAATAAAACAAGCAAATATAACAAAACAGAAACAGTCTTACAGAAACAGAGAGCAAAGTAGTGGTTACCAGTGGGGAAGAGGGGTCAGGGGAGGGACCAGACAGGAAGGCGATTAAGAGCTTACAGACGACTATCTATACAATAAATATGCAACAGAGATGTAATGTATGGCATGGAGAATATAAGCAATATTTCAAAATTACTGTAAGTGGAGTATAATCTATAAAAATATTGTCACTATGGTGTACACCTGAAACTAATACAACATTGTAAATCAGCTATACTGATGTACATACTTTAAAAAAAACTTTAAAAAAAGTATGTTTAAAAAGACTTATACTTACAGTATTAACAAGACCTAGAAAGTTTTTTTTAAAGTTTAATATTTTATATATATATTTAAAAAGGAAATCCCCCTCCAAAAAAGTAGTGGTACTTGAGAACAGATATTCCTAAGCAGTGTTACGTTTTACTAGAAATACAGACCTACCTTGGAGGCATTGTGGGTTTGGTTCCAGTCCACTGAAATAAAGTGGATATTGCAGTAAAGCAATTCACATGAATTTTTTGACTTCACAGTGCATTAAAAGTTGTTTATACTATACTGTCGTCTACTAAGTGTCCAATGGCATTATGTCTAAAAAATGTATATGCATTAATTAAAAAATACTTTCTTGGCTAAAAAATGCTAGCCATCATCTGAACCTTCAGCAAGGTGCAATAGTAACATCAAGGATCACTGATCATGGGTCACCATAACAAATATAATAATGAAAAAGAAATATTGCAAGAATTACCAAAAGATGACACAGAGACATGAAGTGAGCAAATGCTGTTGGAAAAAATGGTGCCAATAAACTTGCTTGATGCAGGGTTTCCACAGATCTTCAATTAGTAAAAAATGAAATATCTGTGAAGTGCAATAAAGCAAAGTGCAATAAAATGAGGTATACCTTTAATGGCCTCGGTTGTATTCTGTTCAGATTTATTTAGCAGTGGTTAGCATTGCACTGCATTAGTGTTTCTTTGAACAGCAGACTTTATTCAGTATGTTCCTATAGCTTGGAAACCCTTTATCTACCTACTAAATGGAAATTGTTCTCCCCAAATTGTTTTATTTGGAAATTCCTTTATCACAGAGTTAATTGTGATATTACATATACAACAATAGAGTGAATCACACACAAAAATCTTAAGTGCTTGAGAAAATTTAATCATAATCAATGAAAAAACTATTGTGAAATCATTGTAAAATACGGAGTGGTCAAGTTAAGCTAGAGATGATTCCTCTGTTGAGTACTTGTAAATTGGTAAAGAAAGGTACAGTTCCATCTACACTATGTTTTAAAATGATACACATGGTTTTGCATGTGTATCTAAAATATATGTTTTAACGTGTATGTAGTAGGATTTGTTCAGAGTAAAAACACTAAGATGGTATTTTCTATTTCTCCTTGTTTTCCTTTAGTGGAATTGAGGTGAGTTTGCTTTAGGCTGGAAGTTTTAAAATAAGTGAAAACAAATTGTTCTCTGGTTGTAGAGAGAATGATTTGAAGCCTCTCCTTTTTATGAAAGCTACCACAATGCCTAGGACAATAGACACTTAAAAAATAACATCAACTATGAACTGTGGTAATTACCAACTGTTTTGAAGTTGCCTTAGCATTGTCCATTTAATTATGTAAAACATTCTTTCTCTTATAATGTGTTCACTATCTTTTCAAATCCATACAAATTAAAATTAATTTTGTTTGGGTTGTTTTTAAGAATTTCATCACTTTCTTTGAAAAAGTTGTTGACATTCTGTGTTGATAAGTGGTAGGGTAGGAAATAGACTTAAATATGGTAACACCATGAATCTCCATCTACCTTGATTATAAGACGTGTCTAATGCTTAAACAAAATGGTTTCTAATTTTGAGACTTGTTTTCAAATGAGGTTGCTTTGCCAGATTATTCTTGTAATTGTGATGAACACAGAAAATACAGCAGAATAATACCTAGGGATCTAGTAACATTTTTCTTCCTACTGATATACCAGTAATGAGATCACAAAAAATTAAGACTGGTATGTATCTCTAAAAGATAAGGACTTAAAAATATATACATCACAGGCACTCACCCCTGCAATACTATTATTAATGCAGCAAAATTTACTCCTTAATATTAAATGTCTAGTTTAAATTTCTAGTTTCATAAATGTCATAAATGTTTTTATAGTTTTTTTCCCCTTGAATCAGGATCCAAAAAAGCTCACACGTTGTCTACTTTATTTTTTCTTATATCAGTCCTTTGGATGCAGTACCCCCTTTACATGACAGATATTATTTAATGTCTCTTGAAATAAAATTCATAGATAATAAAACCTACCTCGCACATAATTTAAAAAAATTCTCTACTGCCCTTATTGTAATAAAAATGAAAAATAATTTATAAAAAGATAGGCTTATGTAGGTGATCAATATGACCGTTCTTGAAAAAGACAGTGGTATGTTTGCCTATTTGTAATGATCATATCTGGATTTAAGAGAAGCAAACAATTAGTTCAGAAGTTGTTCCACATAAGTACAAGAAAATGGAAGAGCAGATGAATTGATACAGTGGAATAAAAATGAGTACTAGAACTGATAACAGGCCAGACTCATTTGATATGTCATTCTAATAATCCCAACTGAGCATTTAAAAGTCATGCTAAAAGGAACCACAGCTTTTCAGAGAAATGGCAGTTTCTCGAGCTGAGGAAGGAAGGTTTAAGATGAGCCTGGAGTATCTTGTAGTGCCAGAAAGTAAGGAAGTGTTCAGAAACCACAATGATGGCATGTCAAAGACTTGGGAGCCATTCTGAAAGAACTCTCAACAGCTAAAGCTGGCACAACTTGAGCAGCAAAAGTACTGTTTGATTATAACTCAGTGTATAAAATGAATAGCCATGAGTCCAGACTGATGTAAATAAATGTCTGAATAAATAATGAGGGAGGAGAGAAAAATCTCCCATACAGATAATTCCAAATAATTTATGTAGATACTCCTCTCTCAAGGAGGTGACACTTGACTCCCCACTTCATGATTGTGGGCTGCACTTAGTGACTTGTTTCCCAAGAAGAGAGTGTGGGAAGGGGAGCTACAACTTTACAGCGAAGGAAACTAGTGAACACTATATTGGCCAGGTGCTCAGAGTTTTGCCTCATCAGTGATAAGTCATGTGGATAGCATGTACCGTTAATATGTGATGAGAATGGCACTTCACCTCTGTGGTCTTCCTCTCCAAAACCCAGAACTCCAGCCTAACCATGGGTAAAACATTAGTCAAACACAAATTGATGGACATTTTACAAAATACCTGAGCAGTACTGCTCAAAACTGTCAAGGTTGCCAAAAACAAGGAAAATGTGAGAAACTCATAGACCAGAGGAGGCTAAATAAACATGAGGATTATTTGTATTATCGTGTCCTGGATAGGATCGTGGAACAGAAAACGCACATTAGGAAAAAAACGTGAAATCAAAATGAAGCGTGGAGTTTAGTTAGCAGCAGTGTTGTTCCTTAGTTGACAAATGTGTCACAGTAACATGAGTGTTAATAACAGAATATGGATGAGAAGTACAGAAGAACTTTTGGGACTAGTTTTGCAACTTTTCTGTAGACCTAAAACTATTGTGAAGGAAAAAGTTTAAATTAAAAAAATCAAAGTTAAATTTATTTTCAAATTTGTTAATACTAAAATATAAGCAATAATCTCATGTGAAGTAACATTGATTTGCCTCTCTGTGAATGTTAATAATAAGCTCTTTCAAATGTAAACAAAAAAAGCCATGTGGAATGTAGGAGTTCTTCAGTGTGGGACTGTTGATCTAGCACCCGTTGATCTAGCAGTCATTCGGTAATCTGATCGTTGTGATAACCCCAAACTCCTCACAGTACTCAAAATGCTTCCAAGAGGCAAAACTGGCCCTGGCCTGGCAGCAAGAACCTCAGCCTTACCACTTGGCTGCTATGTAAATCTCATGCTCTTCCACATGAAAAAAAATTTTTTTGAATGACTGTTATATCTGGTTTCCCTTCTACTGAAATTGATCTTTTATTTGATTAGCTTTTTAAAAACATTTTGCTAATCAGGAAATGATTAGCAAGAAATGGAAACTGAATGTGCTTGGGATAGGATAGAGACTACCAAAAGTTAGCTTCAACTCCTTACGTATTTTACCTCACTGCTAACAGATTTGCAGTTAAACTCTTGGACAGAAGAGTGTGCTATTCTAAACCTTGTTAACAAAGCCTGGTTCCCAACACTTTCAAACTGTAGTTTCTGTTTCCTGCAGACACTGTGTAGGAATGTTAAACAAAGCATGAAAATTTTTGAGCAAATGTGTCGTTTATAATAATTGATTCTAAGCTGAATATATAAATGTGTTTATAAATATGCACGCATATTTACTTAGAACAGGTATTTGCCTAGGGCAGATATGCTGAAATTGAATATAACTAAATGACCTTTTCTCATTGCTTTTCTGCAAAGAAGTCACCATTTTTCTTTTTGTCATTAAATGTAACACCTTATTTTCATTGTATTATGGGGTCATGTTATGTGTTTAGTAGCTGAGTTTTGGGTATGAGAGTGGCTGTAACTTGACATCCTTTGGTCACTTCTCTAAGAAATTATATTTGATTTCAAAGCAGAACTACTTTAATACTTGCACTTTATTCCTGTATCTTTTTTTTATTAAGATCTTCCTTGTTTTCTAGTTTACTGGTGTGAAAATTCCAAAAGTTACAGACTCTGGTAATAAGTAGGTAAAACTGTGACCAGGAATTTAATGTTTTAACTTGATACATTTTTTCTTGCCACAATAAATTGAAATGTTATATTTATCACAATTTCAACTTACTTGATTCTTTGTTATTAATCCACCCCTATGAAAGTGTGAAGTTCTGATGTTGATGTGAAAATGTCTCCCTGGCTTGCTGCTAAATATTCCTTTCTTTTCCTGACTTTATGCTCTGGTGACTACCAGCTTAGATATGCATGAATGTCTTCTCTGTGAAATACAGAGATGTTTTTTGTACAAGGTGTTTTCTTAAGCTGTGCTCATAGGAATGAAAGGAGAGTTTGTTTTGTTTTTACTGCTTTGTTTTGTTTTAGTAAGAATGCTTTGCATTTAAAGAAATTAAAAAAAAACTATCAGTGTAGATTGTACATTTAGTATCAAGGACTTGAAGCTATCTTTGAATGTGATTGGTAAAGATAGGTTGACTTTCCAAGATTCTTCAGTATCTATCCCAGGATAGACTCTGTCCCAAGATAGGTGGGCAACATTTAGATTGAAGTTGTTTTCACAACTTATCAATGATGCTTTTCATAACAAAAGTACACAGATTTAGGATGACTAGCTATTGCTATAATACAGATAGTCTCATAATAATTAAAAACAGAATGGTAGAAGTAAATTGTGTGGTTTGCATGATTTATGGAATACAGATGGTGAGAAGTAGACTTGGAAGCTTTTTCAGAGTGCAGATGGACACGAGTTCTTCAGAGAAGTTAAGAGTAATCATTGTATGGTAACCACTGTCTTGTAGGCTGCCATGAATTTAATATTCTAGTTTCCCAAATAGAAATGCCAGATGATGCCTTTCAAGGCTGCTGAAAACATCTTTATCACCTGTAGCCATGCCAAAAGATTCATTCCCCTACCCTACCCTACTCTTCTTTTCCTCCATCTCTACATTTCATACAGATGAATTTAAAAAAAAAGATTAAAGGGACAAATATCTAGTAGGAAGTACTGTATGTAAGACAATACGAGTTCTCTCTAGTATTCAGTTGGAATTGGAAGTCTCTCCAATTGTGGTCCAAACTAAATTCTGTCCTGTCATGTATGTTAGACTCATCTCTTCACTTCTCAAGCCCTCAGTTTCTTTATCTGAAAATGAGGGAAGGAAAATGTGCTTTATAGGGAATTCTGAAGAATAGTCAACATGTAGTCTGGGTAGAAATGGAGTAACATTTTGACACTGGCAAAAATAGTTTATTAATTATTAAATGGGATTTTAGACTGATCTTTATGGAAAAGAATTTTTTAAGTATCTCAATTTAGAAATAAATCACTGAATATAGTTCACATATGTTTGCCTTAAGACACGGCATACAAGGAAGATTCTAACTGATTTTAAAATATATTTAGAGTATGAATTTCAGGTGGCTGACTCTCTTGAAAACTCTTTTCCTTTGTGTATAGGCACTTCTTCCTCCAACATCTTTATTGGAGCCTTTCTCTCCAGACAACTTTTTCCTCATGTGAGTCAAGTGATCACTTAAGTAATTCAGCCTAATTATTGGAATGATATATCTTCCTCTTCCTGCCAGGGAACCCAATACAAAGGTCCTAGGGAGTTGCTTTTGTTGCTCCGCCATCCCTGGCTAAGTCTGAAGCAGTATAAAGTCTCATCTCAGTGGTAGACCTTGCATATCATGGTTCTTTGTACTTCTCACCTTTATTTTACCAAAATGTTCATAATCATTGAAATTCCACTTCTCAGCCATTGTCAGAAGATTGGAATATAAGAGTTTTATCATAAGCGTATACATGGTGATAAAAGTTATTAAACACTGAATCTGTGCAATGAAAATAGCAGGCACTTATGAACACTAGAGCTCCATTTAAGTGTTAAGAATGTATTGACTTTTCATAGGAGAAACAGTCAATTGTCAGAAACAAATGAACCAATTCATTTGAGCTTGGATCACTGAAAACAAGAGAGAATCACTGGCAAAACAATGACTTTTCTCATTCATGTGTCACAAATGGTATTTGGATTGAGAACAATTGAGAAGCATTAAGACTACAAATTAGTTCCCTTGTTTTATATTATAGAATGGTTGTTGGAAAGTATACTTTACCAATGCTAGTAAGCTCGATTTTTAAAAAATTATCAGCAGTTTTTTTCCCCTTAGGTTTCACATTTTGACATGCACTTTGGTTTTCGTTGGAAGAATGCTCCATATATTCAGCATTGGTGCACTTCATGTAAATGATTTCAACTCACACATAAAATTTGGTTTAGAAGAATTTTTTAAATATACAAATTGATTAACAGCCTCCTTTTAATCAGTGTAACAATGCTGACTTTAAAGCCTTTGAGAATTATTTTTCTCCATGATTTTGTTGTTATTACTACTTTTTCTGCATCTTTTTGATATTATATGTGTCTTAATGACAGGGGACAACACTGTGTCAAATTTTACTCTTTCATTCAAACTTTGAAGACCCTTTGGATTTGTTGTGGTCGTCCCTGAGCCATTTATAACTCATTTTTTAAAACCATGTAAATTTTAAACCAAAGGAATGACTTTTAAAACATGAGAGCATGTGATTGAGACAGCTGTGGTTCCCTCAGAGTTACCTAAGGTAAATAGTTTGGACTTCTGATTTTCTTTGCTATGAAAGAATGTTGGGTGATATGTTCTCCATTAAAACTCCAAGATACTCTGATTCTAAGTTTTTATTTCATTCTCATATTTGGTTTAGAAGCCATGAATGATGAGCATTGTTGATTCTTTTTCTATCTACTTTAGTGACATTCGGGACTTAGGAATTTTTAGAAGGTTTAATTTTTTTCTGTACTTTCAATTGAATGCCAGGCATAAAACTTCATATATTTTACATAAAGACTTGTTACGTAACAAAAGCAGAAGGTGTATTTTTGATGTTGTAGGTGGATCTGATTTCTTCAAGTCTAGGCCATCAGTGCCAGATTACTTTTACAAATTCTGGTTGGCAAATTCATAAGATACTAGGTTACAAATTTCTCTCCTTTTTCCTTTTTCCTTTTATTCCCTTTTTCTGTAATCTTTCATCACTGAAAACAGTAACTTACAAGTTTAGCAAGCAGGTCATTGAGCAAATACTTTCTGGTCCCTTGGATACTCTAACTCCCCATACTCATTCTCTGCCTACCCCTTGGTAGTATTTAAAAAAAAAAAAAAAATTCAGATGGCTAAAAAGTCCTACTGTGTAAAAATAAAAATATGAATTACAGAAGCACTCACAATACCAAGGAAAACAAATTAGAATATGTAGTATGTACAAGTTGATATGGAGTAGCTGGGAAAAAAACAATGCTTTTTGTTCTTGGTGTTCATTTTTTAATTATCCTTTTAAAATCAGGGTCTGTGTAATGTATAGTTCTATAAGTTATTTCTAGATATGTGCAAATGCACCATATAGCTTTGTATTTATGAATGTAGTACATCTCTTAAATTCTTAACAAAATTTAGTTTTGTTTATAGACCTTTAACATTTATGGTTTTAATTATATTTGATAGGCAAAGTTGAAACAAACTGAAATGCAGTTCTTATGTGCCTTTATTGAAATACATCATTAGTTAAAACAGTTTGTAACATTTCTTTTATAAAAGAACATGCTTAGTTTCTCTGTACACTGACACTCTTGTTCTCTGTGAGATGAATTGATAGAAAGTTAAAACCAGAAACAATTTATAGAAATCTCTTGGTCCTGTGCCATCATCCTATTACATGTAAGCAACTGAGCTCAGAGGTTAAAGGACTTGTCTAGACTCACATATCTTTCTAGTAACAAAATTACAAAAAGAACCTACTACATGGAAGTTCAGAAAGGGTATGATACATAGATTTTTTTTATTGTTATAAGGACATCTCTGTTAGGAACAAAAGAGAACGAATTCTTTTGATCACTGGTGTCAAAGCTAGAGCACGTCTTGATTAACACATGCAACAAGCCTACTTCATAGAATAATCCCCTCATTAAGAATGTTTGGTTTAGATTTCATTTCACATAATCAAATGTAAGATTCAGAGAATGCCAAACCCCATTTATAGGTAGTTAAAATGCTATTAACTGCTAGAAAAACTTCTGATGGTCTTCTAATCTCTGTGTGCTATGACTCAGTGATTTTAAATCTCATTTTCTAATGCTTTGGAGTTTGTTAGCATAGTCTAGTGCAACAGGATTAAACCCAAATCTGAACACAGAGTAGATTTTGTGGTCTGTTTAGAACCGAGTAAGTGGTTTGCTATACTCAGTAGTCTATTACAATTCACTTATTTTAATAATTTGCCATTTTAATTATGAATGATATCCATGCACCTAAAACTCTAAATGTGGAATAATTTTTGACCCTGTGGTCTTCGACTGTATATAACTTAGTAACCTCATTCATACTACTGGAATTAATATAGTAGAATAAATTGGTCCCTACTAAATATAAATAGCTGTCTTTGATACATCAAAAAGTGTGTTTGAAAGACCAAGGCCACTGAATTATTTTAAAATTTGTTCGTAGAGTTCACTTAGTTGTGATGTCCTCCTTGGCGCCTATTTTAAACATTGTTTCCTCCTTCTATTTAGTAGATATTGCATCGTTTATTCCGTTCTCATTTCTTTCTCTCTCCAACATTTCTATATCTCAGTGTTAGTTAAAGCCTCAACAGTTGGAGTCTCTGATTTCAAGGAATGTTTATTTAAAATCTAGAGTAACTTCGCAGTGTGACATCTCCATTTATCTGTGGTTTGATAAGGTAAGTAAATTTCATTACCATAGTGAGATTTCGGTAATTATTTTTTAACAAACATATAAATGCCAAATAGGGAGAAGTGACTAAATAAATTAACAAAATGGAAACAAATGGATTTTTTTCAAGTTTAATATGTGTGTAGTTAGTTCTCTTGTTTTAGGTGTGCTGTCAACTATTCAGTAACTAGATGAAAATGTGAAAGTACTTTTTCTTTCACCACTGAAATGCTATTGTGTGTTTTCTATTCTAAATTTCTTTCTAATGGCATTTGCTGTCCTTTAGGAATTGCTTTCTTTTACATGTTAATTTTTAGATACTGTATTTTTAAAGATTTGTCATCCTTTTAAGAAAGTCAGAATTATGTAACTTAATCACTTGAGAATGAACTGTGGCGTTATGCACATTTTCTGATAGCTGCTGTCAAAGATGGAATAATAACACTTTTCCTGCCACCATAAGAAGTGTGGTCACCTCAGGACAAGCACTGAGTCATGCTTCTGGGACCAGTAGGAAAAGTTTGCATCATTGGCAGCCACCTGGGCTCTTCATGTTCCATGACAAATAGCAAACCGGCACATGGTGTAACTGAAATGTTTCTCTGATGTCTAAGTCCCAGGAAAAATTAATGTTAAGGAGTGTAAAAGCTGGACTATGACTTACTTGAACGAGCAGTTTTGAATTATTAATTTAGTTATACTTAGTTCACAAATTTGTAATTGTGTTTTAACGTAAGCTGACATGGTAAAACTAAAGCACCTTGTAGGGTAAAGAGCTAAAGAATTGGGTCTTGTTCCTATATTTTTTTAGTGTGTTAACCTGTCTCAACAACCCGAAAACACTGGAATATGACCCTTAATGTTTTTCCTTATCTGTCTGTCGTATATGTACAGCTGTTAATTTAACCTAGATATTTGCTTAACTTCTAATTTATATGTATATCTTAAGTATTTATGCAATTATGTGGAACAGTAATACAATACTAGAAAACTTGGTTGATTGCCCTCATAAATACCAATAAAATTTGGAACCAGAAACTGCCTACCTCCACCTACTCAAATAAACAACCTTAAAGCATAAATACCACTTTAGGGTATTTTACTAATATCGTTTTCAGTGTCAGTATGACTAAAATAAGTACCTTATAAAAACAAACGAAACCTTTAATCGAATGGCTTCTTTCTTTTTGAATGTACATCCTCAAGTTATCCCTTATATTTTTTACATGAAAATTAATTGTATGTATATCCTTCAAATGAAAGGAAATTTGTTTTAGAGACAATTTTCTCTCTCTCTTTGTAGTCATACCTGACACACATAATTTAGTAATTATATCAGAGCTAATTCTGTATGGTTGGGTAATATTTTTATTTGTATGTGGATTGCTTAGTTTTTTAATAGTAAAATATAACGTGTTGCTACATAATTAGCTATTTTTAAAAGTTGCTTATAAACATTGGGGTATAACATAAAAACCTTTTTGATAGTTCAGTTATTCTTTTCCTTAGGTGATCAGAATGTCCCCATTCTAATTTTAAGTTTTGTCAGAATTATTTATACTATTTGATCACATTAATTTAAACTCCTGTCAGGCGTGTCCACCATCACCATGTATAACTAACCACCTCCAGCAGTCTGCTCCAGTGGTCACTGTATTACAGTGGGGAAAATGTGGACTTTGAAGCTAAATATACCAAGATTTAAATTCTAGTTTTGCTGCTTATTGGTTGTATGGATTTGGGCACATAATAAACTCTTCCTCCTTTTTAAAGTGCGGAAATAACACCTACCTTAAAGAAAACTGAGATTTAAATGAAGTAATCTATGCAAAAGACAAACCTCAGTCATTAATACTTAGTAAGTTCTAAATAAACATTGGCTCTAAATAAAAACTACTAACATCACCCATTAAAGAGGGTTGTAGTCAGGGGGTGATACTGTATGCAAAAATCATAGTAGGAACTGGACAAAAGTTACTCTTGTTATCACCAGGTGCCATAACACTAGTCTGCAAATAGTTAATTACTATAATTGACACTGAATGTAAATAATGAGGTATTTTTTAAGCCATTCTAATTTAATTTTACTGAAGTTACATAATGAAACTGGAGAAAAAGAAAAGATTACTGAAAAGATGAAAATAGACAAAGATTCCATAAGCACTTAATTTACACTTGAGTGAGAATCAAGACTCTTTGCTAAGAATGGACCATTCAACTCAACATGGCCTATTCATACAAAAATTTCTGATTATGCAACTCATGCCTTAATGTTCTTGAATAATCCTGTTCTAACCATTAAAAAATATCATACTTCTGAAATGTAGAATTCCACATGTTTTCATTTGGTTATATATAGTATTTTATTCAGACTTAGCAGTGTCTGAGTTTCAGAAGACTTTAAGAGTTGTATCTGGCACACCCATATAGTAAATATTTGTGAATGAGCTAATAAATAAAATCAGCCCAACTAATAAAACCTGATCTAAGATAACTACTACTCTTTGACTTGTATCTCACATGTAAATTTAGGGGCAGGGCAGGAAGTTTTTCTTTTCTTCCTCCCTTTTAAGACCTAAGAAAGATGTATTTTATTTAATTTCAGGAGCAGAGACTTTCTTTTTATCTGTTTGTATAAATTAAACATTTTGAAAGCTTTTCTGTTAACTAAAAGTACAAAGGTTGTTGCCTGAATGAAAAACCAAATCAAAATACATACAGGAAATACCATTTTATATGAATAAATTTTCCTAATATTTTTGAGCAAACTTGCCTAAATTTGGAAGATTCATTATGAATGAGAAGAGTGAGTGAAAGAACATTTAAAAACTTTTATATGTTTTAGTCACTCCTTTTTTCCTTAGTTCTTTACAAGTGTTTTGCAGTAGTAGAAGTATGCAAATACAGTTTTAAACTCTTTTAGTCCCTCTTATTAACACCTTGGATTTTAAGCCACAGCTATGCATTGTTCAAGCTTGTTCCTTTTGGCAAAGATGTATCTTTTCTGAGCAGTGATTTGTTAAATTAGGAGTTCTATTGTAAGCCAGGATGTTAGCGATACTAATAGTATTAGAATGAATGAGCTTAGAAAACTGGGTTAAGAAATGATTAAAGAAAAAGTGAGAAGGTTGTATAGCCCACTGAAAGGCTAGTCCAGTAGCTGAAATTTGTACGTGTAGGCAGCAACCTTTTCACTTTTTGTATTATGTGGTCAAAAATAGAGGGTTTTTAAATTGGAAATAATATATGTTCATATTTCTTGATATTTATCTAACTCTACAAACGCTTAACCAAAATGCTGGTAATATGAACTGTACTAAGATCCGGCTCAGAGATGATTCATTTTGGCCTTTATCAAAGCCAAACAAATATCACTTGTGGGTTCAGGGAGTATGATACATAATAAGAAATACATATTTCCCCTTCCTCAGTTTCTGACCCAGAGCTCCTAAAATCCTTGGAACTTCTTAAGAAGCAATAAAGGTGTTTTGTTATGTTAATGAGGTGACTTTTGGACTGCACCTAAGGATGTGGGCTCCTTGCCAGTGGAGCCAGTCATGTGGTTAGAGGGTTGGAATCTTCAGTCCTACCTCCGAACCCCTGGGAAGGAGAGAGGGCTTTGAGATTGAGTTCAATCATCAGTGACCAGTGATTTAATCAATAGTGCCTGTGTAGTGAAGCTCCCATAAACCCCCAAGAGGACAGGGTTCAGAGAGCATCCAGGTGGTGAACACATGGAGAGTTGAGGAGAGTGGCCTACTCAGAGGGAACTTGGAAGTTCCTCGCCCTTCCCCATACCCTGCCCTAAGCATCTGCCATCTGCCTGTTCCTGAGTTATGTTCTTTTATAACAAACTGGTAATCTGGTAGGTGAAATATTTCTGAGTTCTGTGAGCTTTTCTAGCAAATTAATGGAGCTTAAGGAGGGGGTTGTGGGAACCGTTGATTCATAGCCAGTTGATCAGGAGCAGAGGTAATGTTAATGAACCAAACTTGGATCCACTTGCCCACCACGCAGTGAAGTCAGTCTACTGACAAGAGGTTGTGGTGAAGTGCAGTGTTTATTACAGAATGCTAAGCAAGGAGAATGGGCAGCTCATGCTTAAAAACCTGAACTCCTTGACCGCTTTCAGGGAAGGATTTTTAAAGCCTTGTGGGGTGAGGGTAGCAGGGTGTGTGACTTTCTTCTGATGGGTTGATGGCGAGGTAACAAGGTGATGTTTTGGGAATCTTATAATCATCAGCCTTCTCATTCCAACCAATCTGGAGTCTGTGTGCTTGTAGTCGTCATGCAGTCATCATCTTCTACCGGGGCGGAGGGGGGTCTTAGGAACTAGGACTGTTTTATTGCTGAACTGTTGTTTAAGCTATTATTTCTTTTCTTGCTTGACTGCTTTTCCTTTGTTTCTGCATACCCTCACTTCCCTAATTAATAATTGCTTGAGTGTGCTCTTTGGAACTCTTGGAGTGCCTAGAAGACTAAGGCCTTTTTCTACAAACAAGAAACAGGAAACACAGAGGGGCTTTTGTACCTGGGAGGGTCCAGCAGGGTCCTGCTCATTTTCAGTAACAATCTGGACTTGCAGTTGGCATCCTGAGTTGGAGGAGATTGTTGGAACCTCCAGTTTGTAACTGGTGGGTCAGAAGCACAGGTAACAACCTGGGCTTGCGATTAGCCTCTGAATTGGAGGGGAGTCTTATGGGACTTGAGCCCTTTACATGTGGAATCTGATGCTATCTCTGGGTAGATAGTGTCAGAATTGAGTTGAATTGAATTCTTGGACACCTTGCTTATTTTTAAGAAATGTTTTTCTACTCTGATAGCAAAAAGGGCAAAAACAGGGCTGCCACTTTGACTTGTGTAGCCTTTTACTATCCTATATGGTTGTGCAAGTTTGCAGTGCACAACCTACACAACTCTATGTGGTGTCCTTGGGTAAGTAAGGACATGGAATTGAAGCCTATAGCAAGTTAAAGGAAACTACATAAAATTCCTGGTTTTGCTTATCCAATAAAATTGAGAAAATTAGAGTAAATCATTAATATTTTAGAATGATTTAGTTTAGGTTCATATTCGGTTTAAGTAATGTAAATCCTTATGCCAAAGGCTATATTTGGATTTATGATGATGCCTAATAGAGTTAATATTTTTAAAGAAAATTTATGTTTATGATTTTTTCCATTTCTAGTCTAGCAACTAATCTGAAATTTTAATGGCAAATGAGCATGTATCTGATACTACATCTTACAAATAAAAATACATTTTTTAGTATTCCAGTGCATGAAAATAGCTGACATTTAGTTAGCTCTTAAATAGTTATGTTAAAAGATCATGCTAAAATAGTAGACAGTGAAATTTTCATATTTATTTGACATAATTTAATTTTTACCATCCTAATTATGTTTAGGGCATAATTCTTAAATTAATCTGTTGAATCTTTTAGTTCATGATTGAGTATATCAATTATCAAACCTAAAACTGTATAAAAAAAGAAGAGCCGGGAAACATGGGAAAAGAAAAACAGTAAGGTGGGATTAGCTTTACTAGATATTAAAACATTATAAAGCCTCTATAATAAAAACAGCATGGTGCCAGCCCATGGATAGGCAAGTATATGAGTGGTGTAGATTAGAAAGCCCAGAGCTAGACCCCAGCACATACCAAAATTTACTATATGATAAAGGTAAAATTAGATCCATACCTCCTACCATACACAAGATATCCTCCAAATGGTTGAGATCTAAATGTAAAAAGTGAAACTACAAAAGTACTAGAAAAACCCAAGATTTTAATCTCGGTCTACATTTTTAAAGAAAATTTCCATACAGTAGAAAATTTTCCTTTTAAAATGTCACATTTCTTCCCTCATTTTGCAGATATGATCATTCACAAGTGACAGGCATAGGGGAAATAACTTCTCCTATATTCTGTCTAATCACCCAGTATATGTATTCTCCTTTTAAAAACATCACTGCTAAAACTATGGCTTCATACTGGTATTATTTAAGAATAGACTCTCTCCCGATGACCATGATATGTTGATGTACGTTAGCAATTCTGCCCTTAGTTTTTTTACATGAACTTTAGTATGGTTATCTAACTCCATAAAATATCAGTGGCAACTCAGATTCCGTGATAATGAGACAAGGAAAGTATGTTAAATTCTACTTGTGACTATGGCTGATGAGTGTAAAGTTCAGCTATAGAGAGAAATGAGTTAACTAGTGATTGTTCACTACATAAAGGTTTTGAAAGGAGAATATCTCTCAAAATTGAAAGAAACCTCACAAAACTAACTTTAAATCTATGTTGAGTTTTAAAATAAAGCAAAGGATATTTATTATGTAAACATGTACTAAATACCGTCTGTGAGCTAAATTCTGGAAATACAAAAATGGCAGGTAGTCCCACAGCTGGTCTTACTAAGTGTCTGGGGTTAAATGTATAATCTTAATCCTAAATGAGGGTTATTATATTGACTCCAGTATATGAGTTTCCATTGTTTATACAGTTGCTGTGTACTTCACTTAAACCACATGTCAGTACAAAGAGTAAACTGGTACATTTTTAAAAACTACTTCCAGAAAATAGCATTATGTAACATATTATTCCACATAGGGTTTTCCATTGCACCTTCTATATTCATAAATAGAAACATGCAGCAATAGGTACATAAACTAGATTGCAAGAATAGCCTAATCAGTTGAAAGAATCGGCACATTTAATCACTAACCTTTCATAGAATTTGCTTTGAAAGGAAAAGAAAGACTGATTCTGGGTCTATCTGCAAGAAATGCAGCACACTTCTATAAGAAACAGTGGCTTGCTAAAGCCTAGCATCTTAAAAGGAGTAAAGGGAGAAAGGGAAAAAAATGAGATTTTTATCTGAAGCTAAGGTTCATGTCAGTAGTTTGAAAAAGTACCCTAAGTATCTTTTTTTCAGGAAAACATTTAAACTTTAATGTAGCCTTATCTGTCACTTTTTTTCCCCCATCTATGGCTACTTGGTGTTGTATCTTGCTTAGGAGGACCTTTTCCATTCCACTATTCTTAAATCTTGTCCTGTATTTTTTTCCAGTAATTCATTTTTTTAAACCTTGATTAAGCTTTTCAATATGAGAAAAAAAATTTAAGTACAATATATAAAGTTAAAGTCTCTGGGTTCTTTTTTGGTTTATTTATCTATTTATTTTAGCGCAGTTTTGAATTAGTGTTGCTTTATAGAATGTTTGCTATCTGAATGGCAAGTCCTCCCCCTACCAGCAACCATGTTATCCTCTTTCAGATATTTCTTGGTTATTGCTTATTTTTCTTTTCATATGAAATATAGGTTCAACTTGTCAAGTCTTACAAAAAAAAAAACATTAAGATTTTGACTGAGATGACATAGAATTTATAGGTTAACTAGGGGAAAATTAATATCCATCCACTATTGGGTCTTCTCATCCAGAAATGTGTGTGTCCTTTATTTACTTGGATCTCCTTTTATATCCTTCAGTGAAATTTGATAGATTAAAAAAAAAAGTGTCTTCTACATTTTTGTTAGCTTTTTTTCCCTAGGTAGTTTGTTGTTTTTGTTCCTATTGTGAATGGAATTTTTTTCATTACATTTTCTAATTGTCTTTGTTGTGTATAGGGAAGTTATTGTATACTGCTCTTGTTTTAGAGCACTTTAATAAACCTGCTTAGTCTAATAGTTTTTCAGTTGATTTTCTTGAATATTCTAAGCAATCGTATTATGCATATGTTGATAGTTTTTTCTCTTAATATCCGTAACTCCTACTTTTTCTTACCTTTTTGTGTTGACTAAGCCACTGTTCGATGTTGAATATTTCTTGACCTTAATGGGAATGGTTCTTAAGTTTAAGTTTTATAGTTGATCATGATTCTGAATTGTTCTAAACGTGTCTTTACATTTAATAAGGTCTCGTTAATTGATATATTAACCATTAATTTATAATTAAATTTTGTAATTAAAAAATAAATGTCCCATATTTTTACAAATCCTAACGATTGGTTTAGAAAAGTTAGTTTAAGGAAATGATCATTCGTGGTCTCTGAGGCTTAAGGATTTAGCTTTCTATCTTCTAGGAAACAAATTTATGTGGAGGATGATTTTTACATATTTTCACTTAGTAACTTAGTTTGTCAAGTAACTTGCTTTCATATTTTATAATAAAAATATAATTTTAGCAGTAAAAAGTTAATTCTGTTTTGGGTTGATTTCAGTTTATTTATTGATGTACTGATGATACCATTAACATTTTAATTGTTGAACCATTAAGGCATCTGCCCCCATTATTATGTAGATATTTCCTGAAAACTTTTTTTGTATTCCTCTGAAAATGCATAAAGCGAGCCTCTGAGAATGAAGAAGTGGAGAAGGGAAACCCTTGGACCACTCCCAGATGGGCCAGAGGGTATTCCATTGTCTCTAATCTTTCCTTTCATTCTTTCCTTTCAAGACCAGCAGAGGTGGGAGTAGGAGATTTAGGTTCTTGTCTCTCTTCAGTTTATAGTGATTAGAAGTCCAAGTGTGCAGTCTTCTTCGGGTGTTCCACATATGCAAGGAATATTAATCCTGTTGTTAATGTAAGGCCTGTTTATAAAACAAAATGTTAAGTGTGGTCTGTGTTATCCTTCCCTTTTTCTTGTCTTAATGATCAAAATGTATGTCGATTGAAATAAATGTACAACCTAAAAGTTGAGAGTTATGTTTTATTCGGTGTACAATTCTGAGGACTAATCCCAGGATGACAGCCTCTCAGATCGCTCTAAGGGACTGCTCCGAAGAGGTAGGGGAGGAGCTAGGAGCTTTACAACAAAGACCAGGTAGTTGGAACATTAAAAGATTACTTGTTAACTGAAGATCAGACATCTCAGGTTAAAGAATTTAGCACTTCTCTATGTATGGGAGGGAGCAAACATTTGGGCTCATTGAATTGATTCCTTTGACGACCATCTAGCTATCTAGGACCAGTATCCTGTCCTTTCTTATTCTGAGTCCCCTCAGAGGGCACCATTGTGAGTGGCTGCAGAAGCTGGGCTGCAGGCTTGTCTTCACTAGCGGGTAGTGGCAGCGGCTGATGACTTGATGGCTTCAGCATTCTTTGTTTACTGGTACGGTTTGCAGTATTTTTTGTTCACATGTATAAGAACCATAAATTGAAAAGTTTCATTGGTTTTGCTCCTCAGTGTAACACTTTTGATTTTCTGGCTTTACTAGCTCTTCTTTTCCCATTTGACAGAGTCTGCCAATGCTTTTAATTGTGGGACATGTATTAGAACTTTATTATTTCTGAAATAAATCTAAGAGCTATAAGATATTTTGAAGCAAATGTAAACCTGTAGTTAAGGTTGTACTCTAAAAAATTATTAAAAGTTAGAAATAAGGGATAAAGAAATAAATCTTATTCCAGAAGAAATTCCCCTAGTAAGGATATTCATTAGCTGCTCAAGGTTGAATTAGTTAACCTTGAGGCTGGACTACCCTGTATGTGTTGAAGAAAAGATGCCATAGTACAGCAAGTGGGCTACTGGGCCACGCTTTCTTCCAGACATCACCAGTTTCTCCAGATTAGTTCTGTTCTGTTTTTTATGGTAGGCTTTAAAAAAAATCATCTTTAAGTTTCTTTTTTTTTTTTTTTTCCTATTGTTGTGTACTTACAAGATTGTCACCAACTGCATGCCCCTCTTAGTCAAGCAGAAGTAATTTGGTTGTTTTTCTCCTCCTTTTTGACAAGGTTTGAGATTGCCATGAAAAATAATGAAATCAGTTCTTGACATGACTCAGTTTTGAATAGAAATGCAAGGTTTTGTTTTGAATTTTATACCTTTTTTTGGATTAATAGCACTGTGAGGTCAGGATTAGAGTGCTTTGTTCATAACTAGAAATATCTAAAACTTCAACAGGAATTTAATGTTGCCTTTATCATTATTGAATGAATCACACTCTTCCTAAATGACTTTTAATCTGTGATACTATAACCAAAGAGAACATGTTTCCTGGGAGGCTGCTGACAATAAAAAGTAATTGTAGCTTTTCTCACATTGTTACATATTTTAGCATAATTCATATTTTCTTTCTTGAAGTGAAAAATTCATATTCACCCTAGGTTGCTTCAAAATTTTTTCCATTTCTGGAAAAATACCTTGAATTCCATAGCCTACTGTCAAGTTATGAGTAGTGAACTATTTATTGCCTTTGGAAAAGGAGCAGTTTTGACTCAGCTATAAAATTAAAATAGAAAGATAATATTAATCTTTTTAATATACATTTAGAAATGTCTACCAGTATTTCTGTAGCTTGTTTTACTTTTTGTATTTATAGCATTTGCAAGACAGTTTAGGAAATAGCTTAGTTTGTGCCTGCTCAAGATGATTCTTCCTAAGCCCTGGGTTTCTTTCCCAGGTTGATTTACAGCTGTCTTGAGTATAGGCCTGTGCTGCAGTCAATAGTAGTATATTTATGTGTATGCAAATCTTGCATCCCTCAGGGTCTTTTTATTGAAATTAACCAGTGGAGAGATTTGGGATTCAATTGAAATAAAAGCTTGCTAAAAGATTGTTTGCACAGCTGCTTTCAGGCAGTGACTGAAGTCTCATAGGAGAGTGAGTGAATACACTTTTGTTGGACCAAGCTCAGAAGTTTTTGGGTAGGGCTTTGCATAATATAAAGTCATTACATGTGTTGGGTCTTTGCCCTTGCCCTAACCTCCCCCAACCCTCACATTCTTTTTTCTCCCCTTCTTCCTTAGTCTCCTTTCCCTGGAAGAGCTGATTCTTTAGTCTTTGTGTTTTGTGGAGGTAATTTTTTAAAAATTGTGTTCTCGTATGACATCAGTATCTAGTGATCTTCAGTTACATTTCATGTTAGACAGCTTTTAAATTCTGAGAACTGAGTGAAGATGATGTCCATGCATCTTTCTCTTCTTACAAACTGCTGTCTATGAAACTAGGCTTTTGAGCAGTAATTTAATCAGAAGGATCACAAGAACATTAAGCTCCATTAACTGTTGGGTCGCCAGCCATATGAATCTAGGATTAAATCTGACTTGGAACTTTGCAAATGTCATCTAAAAGTTAATTCTTAAATTCCTGGCAAGCACTTGCAATCAGCTAAGAAACAGATGTGATGGAGGTTAATTTGTGACTAGAGAAGCGATGTTGTCTCTGTGGTAAGGAGTGAGGGCAAGATTTAAAAAAAAAAAAGAGCAAGTCTGTCAAATTGTTTCTTTGACACAGTATTTAGCCAAATCTCTGATGTCCTCCCTCTCTCCTCTCATAGGCATCTCTTTAGAACTTTTTCCTCCTTCCTTTCTTATTTTCTGGTATTTCTAATTCTAGTCCACGGGTAGGAATTTGACATCTGGATGGAACAAAAGGAAAGCAGTGCTCCCTGACACCCTTTTCCAGTTCGATCGTCGAAAGGAGGAACCCCACTTCCCTAACTGGTGGTGATTACAATAGAATACTATCATAATAAAGGAGAATTTTATTGAGCAGACAGGAATTAGGAGAAATACTAGAAGATTCTCATATTTTAGGAGCTCTTTTAGAAATGCTTAATGATAAAGAACATGACTTTGTATTGTTTGTGATTTTTTTTTCCCCTTTTTTTGAAGAACTTCCCACAGCACTCATTTGTAATTGATGGTAATATTGTGAAGGATGAGACTAATTCTGCTCGTTTAGGCTGGTGAGTTTCTCTATAGACTTCATGTTTTGGAAAATTACGAAGTTTTCTAAATACCTATCCTTTAAACAGGCAATTAGAGATTTATTCAAATAAGCAATTAGTTTGTACTAGTCTTTTTTCTTTCCACTCGGTTAAAAAATTTGACTAGCTTACAGTATGAAAAATTTGTTCTTTTGTGGTTTATAAATTTAAGGCAAATATTTGTTGATCCTTGAGTGTCACTATAAATATATTTCCTAATTGGGCCTGGTAAGCCTGTAAAAGACATGATTTGGCAACAAAACATAAGCCTACTTGTGTCTATTTCTGTGTATTACCAGTCGTCATTATTGTCCTATTTGATAATGACCTCATCAGTTGTTGAAAAATGTCATCTCTTTTTGCCTCTAACAAGTTTTGCTGTAGTAATGACCATTCGTTACTTGGGAGCTTGTTAGAAACACAAGATGTCAGGCCCCACCTCAGGCCAACTGAATCAGAATCTACAGTTTGATCAGATCCCCAAACCTTTTGTATGCACAAGAAGTATGAGAAGCAATGGAAAACTGACATTGTTTTGGGTTATAATTGTTAGAAGTATTTTAAGGAGGTCTTAGGAATTTTAGGGGAGAAAGCCAGCCCCTCCAAACAGCCTGTTTTCCTAGGCAAAGTAAAATTTGCATCATAGGTAATAAAAATTATTTGGCTTTTAATATAATTGTATATTATATATTGATTCTAATACATGAAGGAAAACATAAAATTCAGTATCAGTACTTATGTTTCTATTAGACAACCCAGGAGTGACTGTGGGATAAATGTAGGATTCTTTTTATCTTGAAAATAAATCCTTATGAATACATTTTAACTTTTTGTTAAAAGACCAAAATTCATAGCTTTATGTTAATTTTAATATTCAATAAAACTAAGTGATATAAACATTAGATGGAAAGTTAATGTTGACTGAAAAATAAATTGAGCCTAATACTTTAGAACCTGTTTTAGAGTCGTAACAATTTTAAAACACCAAAAGTTCCTTTTTTCTTGACTCTGTGAAATTATTGAATAGTTAATAATGCTGTCACTCATTTATTGTGGAGAAATGTGTGTGTGTGTGTGTGTGTGTGTGTGTGTGTGTGTGTTTAACAATGGAGGAGGCTCCAAACAGTGAATTTGGAATGCTGAGTAAGATTTGTTTTGTATTAGGGAAAGATCATAGGAGATGTGTTGAGATTAAGTTTACTAGTGGATAGTACTCTTTATTTCTGCGGTTACTTTTATGCTAGAGTTTTCTTCTGTGGAAGTTATTTCAATTAGTTGCGTATGTCTGAATTAAAATGATCAGCTGTAACTACTAAAGGTAGTTTTTTTACCTCCCTATTACCATACTATTTTTCTAAAAATCACCATTTTTAAAAGATTTTTCTACATCTTATCACATTTTTTCTGTTGATTTTGAGTTGTTATTCAGAAGACATCGGGTATAGTTATAAATAACATGGAATAGGTTCTACTTGTAGGTCTTTTCTTTACCTTCCCTTACCTGGAGGAGAGTAAGAGGTGGGTGGGTGGTGGTGTGTTTGTGTGTGTAGATAGCGTGGAGGAATAAAATAGCAAAGAAATGGTATGTGTGGGAAAGCTATATGCTTCAACTCACGTGGCAGGAGTAACCATCGAAGTGAAGGTACTGAGCAGGAGGACAAGTTCCTGCCATAGATGATCCTTTGGCAAAAGGCAAACTGGCCACAAGTCACTGTGCTACACGTTGAAGCCAGAGAGCGTTTGCGAACTCAGGTCTGAACACAACCTTTAGTCATGCTGGCCTTCTTTCAGTGCCTCACATTCTTCCTGTCTCCAACCCTGGGTCTTTGTTGTTTCCAGAGTCCAGTGCTCTTACCTCCCTTTTTGTCTAATTGACTCATATTCATCCAGGCTGAGTTCTTGCCATACTTCTCCCAGAAAACCTACCTTTGAGCTCTTGGATTTGATCATATCCCCCTATTACAGGCTTTTGGAGCAGAATGCAAAGATGCCTTTCTTTCCCTTTGATTTACTTACCAGGATTTCTTGTGTAATTCTTTAATGTGATTCTTTCCCAGTAAACTGTTAGCTCCATGAAGGAAGGGACCATGTCTCTTTCTGCTTACCTTTTATTCATACTCCCTAGAATAATGCCTAGATCATAACTAGGCATTTGATAAGTATCTGTTGAATGAATAAATGGAAGTTGGTATCAGGGATTGAAAAAGCACCTGGGAGGGATCCTGATACTGGGGACAGGAAGGGAGAGATTCCTAGCTCAGCAGGCTAGTTTGTCAGCAAGCTAGTTGCGTAGAGGTCTGTGCTATGGTGGAAGTATAAGGAGTAGTTATTGATTTAGGCAGCTAATTTAAATCCAAAGAAACCAAGAGTATTAAGCAAAGCCTGGGGCTGAGGTAAGCTGAGACTAGATATAACACCTGAAATAAAGTTGGATCAACAAGTTTTACCCTTTTCGATGACATGACTCAGAGTTGTCCCCACATCAACACCACGTTTCCCCTCCAAAACAGCTCCCTTCTGCCTATGGGCATGTCATCCCTGGAGAAGGAAATCTCCCCCAGCACTCAAAGATGACTGATCCATCCTTTCTGCTACTGTTACTTCGAAATTTATCTGGATGGCAGTTGGATACAAAGTTCTTTTCCCCTCTTGGTATACCTAATGTACAATTTTTTATAAAATTCAAAATTCACACATTGCTGAAACTTTTTGGCATGTCTTCACACTTAACAATATTGTTTAGACATTAGATGAAAATAGTAAAAAAGATGGCAGCTATATTAAGTCCCATTGTGATTAGGCAAATTATTTGTTCCTGATGAATTAGCTTGGTTGAGATATCATGTTGATGAGTTTCGTGTAAGATTCACTGAATTTAGTTAATCATTGTCTTTGATTGTTTCTTTGTAGTCAATAAAAAGGAAAATTGTGTTAGAGAAATTTGATTACACGAGGACATAGCATTAGTAATCAGATATTAGTAACTTATAGGTGTGGCTTTCATAAACCCATATACCTCCCCAAATGCTTAAGTCTAATTAAAATTTGAAAGTAGCACATTTAGGCTAAGATTAATCTGTTAGTTAACCTGTACTTTTTTTATTGTGGTAAAATATACATAACATAAAATTTATCGTTTTTACCATTCAATTTTTTTAAATTATAAAATACACATGACATCAAATTTACTATCTTAACAATTTTTAAGTGTACAGTTCAGTGATGTATACATTCACATTGTTGTGCTAGCATCATTACCATCTATCCACAGAGCTCCTCAACTTGCAGAACTGAAACTCTGTACCTATTAGACACCAGCTCCCCATTCTCCCTCTCTTAGCCCCTGGCAACCACCATTCTGTTTTCTGTCCTTATGAATTCCACTACTCTAGGTACCTCATAAAAGTGGAATCATACAGTGTTCTTTTGTGACTGATTTATTTCACTTAGAATAATGTCCTCAGATTTCATCCATGTTACAGCATGTGACAGAATTTCCCTCCTTTTTAAGACTGAATGATACTCCATTGTGTGTGTGTATCAATATATATATCACATGTTGTTTGTCCATTTGTCTGTTGATAGACACTTGAGGAGCTTTCACCTTTGGCTATTGCAAATAATGCTACTATGGACATGGGTTTACAGGTATCTTTTTGAGACCTTGCTTTCAGTTCTTTTGGGTATATATTCAGAAGTGGAATTGCTGGATCATATGGTAGTTCTATTTTTCATTTTTTAAGTAACTACTATGCTATAACCATTTTCTAAAGTGGTTATACCATTTTACATTCCCTCTAATGGTGTTCAGGGGTTCCAGTTTAGCCACATCCTTGCCAACAATTGTTATTTTCTGTTTTTTGTTTGTTTGTTTGTTTGTTTGGATCATTGGCATCCTAATAGGTGTAAGGGTATCTCATTGTGATTTTGATTTACATTTCCCTAGTGATTAGTGATGTTGAGCAGCTTTTCATGTGCTTTTTGGGCATCTATATATCTTCTTTGGAGGAATCTGTTTTTAATTAAGCCCTTTGACATTTTAAAAATCAAGGGGTTTTTTTTGTTGTTGAGTTACAGGGGAGTTCTTTATATATTCTGGATATTAATCCCTTGTCAGATTATGATTTGCAAATATTTTCTCCCATTCTGTGGGTTGCCTTTTCACTCTTGTTTATAATGTCCTTTGATGGACAAAAGTTTTTAATTTTGATGAAGTCCAATTCATCTTTTTTTTCTTTTGTTGCCTGTGACTTGTACTTTGTTAGTCTAATTCTGTAAATATGCTTTTCAAGATAAATCTGACAGTAGGAGTGTTTCATTTTAAATTATCATTATATTAAATGAGTATATAATATGTATTCCCAAAACATTTTAGGCATTTGGTGACAAACTATCAATTTTCCAAAGATGATTCAACTTAGCCAGTAAATATAATTATTTTTCTGTCTTCATGATAACTAGTTACTACTTGGTATACAATATAACATAATTTAGGGGGAAAAATATTTCAACATTGCTGTAAAAGACCAGTTGGAACCTGTAGTTGGTGTGTATTGGAGACATTGATTGAAGGCAGTCAATCATGCAAATATTTTCTCACATTCTGTGGATTGCCTTTTCACTCTTGTTCATAGTGTCCTTGAAGTTGTAAGTTCATTACACCACACAAGGATTTCTTCCAATGAGAAATCTTTTTTCTGGCTTTATTGTTAGGATTAGATGGACTTCTCTGAGAAATTGACTTGGTTTTATCTAATTAATGTTTTTAACTGTGTACCTAATTCTGTTTCCTCTCTATGAGCTTCTAGACAATTTATAGCCAATGTTCTACCTCCTCACTTTAGTAAGTCTAATATTCTTCATTGGTATGAATTTTTTGTATTACCATTATTTCTGGCTCCTATTTCATGGCTAATTGTATTTTCCCTCAGTCATTTTTTTCTCATCTACTTTCAATTTGTGTTATCCTGCTGAGTTGTGTGTGCATGTATGTGTGTAAATAACATATTTAAACAGCTTTTGATACAAAGTGTAATTTAAATAAATGGATTTTAAAACAATGTGTTTAAAGTTTTAAATGGAAAATGGAAAAATATTTTTGGCATAATGTCTTTTTGGTATGGTACAGATGATCACTTTGGGGACAATCCCAATTCCTTCTAATTTAGCACACGCTATAAAGGTAGGGATTTGGAGTCAGATGGACTTGGTTTTAGACCTTGCCTTACTATTTATTATTAAGCTGTGGGATCTAGGGCATGGTCTCTAAATCTCAATTTTCTTATCTGTAAAATGAAGATAATGATATGTAATTCATAAGATTGTTCTACGGATTAAATGAGAAAATATTTGTGAAGTACTTAGAACTATGCTTGGCACACAGCACAAAAAAAAATAAATGGAAGGTATTACTGTTAATCAGCATCAACTCTTCCATTTAGAAATAATGGAAAACTATTGCTAGCTTAGCATTTTCTAAAAGAAATTAGGACAGGGTAAATGAGAACAGGCTCAGAAGAAAATCAACATTCCTTTTTCTATTTTATTTGGTTTTCTTGGGAATCCTTGTGAAAAGAGCTGGTATACTGTTTGTTGTAGAGCCACTGCTTGTTTGTAGAAGGAGGGTGACTGAAGGATGGCATTGAAGAACATAAGGAAGAGTTCTCCAGCCAGTGTGTTGGTTTCAGTGACATCTAAAAACTTCACAGTGTTTCTCCTTTCACTTATTTGAATGCAGCTTCAGATTGAATGCCAGCCAGGTACCTTACACTGTGTTTGATTCATCAGAGTATACTTGAATGGAATTCACTTCTTGGTAGTTTTAAGTAATTTTTCCACGTAGGTTTCGAAGAGTACGATTTTATTAGCCACTGTCCTATGTTACCCCTTCTTCATTTTAATAACTACATGTTTCTGTCTAGCTCCATTTACCCCCTTCTTTTTGCGAGCATATAAATCCACTTTATTTTTGAGATCTATTTTTTTCAGTCTTGAAATGATCTGATGTAGTCAAAGCAGATTGGACTTCAGAATCCTCAGGGACTAGGTTTTAATCCTTGCTTTTGCCAGTCAGTTACTGTGTACATTTAGGGAGTTACCTAATCTCTCAAATAGATAAATGGTGACATTATTCACCTTTAGTTACTTTTACCATATATCCTTTAGTTCTTTAATGTCTGAAATTGGTATAACAATAGTGCCTTTGATCCACTGTGGTAACTCCCTATCCACGCTCTATCACCAACACCATATCATCTCGTAAAGGAATATTCTGCATGCAAGGCCTCTACTTTCTCACCCCTCAATTCCATGCTCTATCTGGTTTCTGTTTCTACCATTATGATACTCTGGTTAAAGTCACTGATAATCTCCTAATTGTCAAATTCAGAGTTGGCTTTGAATCTCGCCATCTGACCCAGACTTTTCTTTTACCACAGTCCTGTACTGCTAGTATTGAAACAGTTTCCTCCCCCCTCCCCTATTGGCTTTCATGACACCACCCTTTTCTCGTTCTTTTTTCATTCCTCTCTGGCTGTACTTCCTCAGTTTTCTTTGCAAGTTTTCCTCTACCAAGCCTTTACATTTTGGAGTTTCTTAACGTTCAGTTCTAAATCTTCTTTTCACACTGCTCATTTTCCCTAGTCAGTCCCAATAACACTTGTGGCTTCAATTTTCTACCTATACACCAATGACTTTCAAATATATGTCTTCAGAGCAGACCTTTATTTCTTACTGACTGCTCAGCATTGCTACCTGGCTGCCTCAAAGGAACTGGAATCCCAACATGTCAGAAAAAGAACTAGCTACCCTCAACTGCTTCTCTTTTGGTGTTTCCATTGTCTGTGAATAATGTCACCATTTTTGTAATCCAGAAAGATAGGCATAACCTTCCTTCTCATGGCCTCCTCTGCCTCATACATTCAATCCAGCACCAAGTCCAGCACATTTTATCTTCTTTCCAATCTGTCTCTTCTCTTCCTTTTCTGCCATCATCTTAGGGCAAATTACTAGTATTTCATACTTAGATTACTTCAAATGTGACACAACCTGCCTCCCTCTTGGCAGCTTCCAATTGATTTACCATACTCCAGCTGGAGTAATGTTCACAAAATACTTTTAATGCTACCTATTTCAAACCCTTCAGTATCTTCTCATTGCTCTTAGAATCACGGTGAGGATTCTCAATATGGCCTACAAGACCCTGCATCCTCTCACCCTGGCCCACCTCTTTAATCCCATGCTGCTCAGTTCTCTTTGTCATCTCTGCATTTTAACCACACAAACCTCTTCCAGTTTTTTGAATGTACAGTGTGTTCCTTTCATAGCATAGGGTCTTTGCATATGTTCTTTCTTTTGCCTGCATTGTTCCCTCTTTTCCTCCTGTTTGCCTAGTTGACAATTTTTAAGCTTATAGATCATAGTACAGTAATTGATTCCTCAAGTAAGTTATTCCTGACTTCCTCCTCAGCATAGGTAAGTCTCCATTTTGGTTTTTCACAGCATGATGTATTTTTTCCTTTGTAATAGTTATCACAGCTTGTATTTACACATCTGTTTTGGCAATTAAATGATTAATGATTGTCTTCAATATTATACTATGAAGTTCCTAAAGTCAATGACCATGTCAGTTTTTGCTTGGCATTAATTTCCAGTGCCTAAGTACATAGTAATCAACTCAGTAACTATTCAGTGAAGGCATGATTGAATATGTATCAGGTGCCCACTGTGCTCAGTGCTGTGTGGAGGAGTTAGTGATCTACCCTTCAGAGCTCTATAATCTTTGGGGTGACAAGACACTAACACAGATTATTAGAAAGGCATGGGTAATAAGTACCAGAAGTGTAAAATCCAGAGATAAAAAGAGAAGAGAGATCCATCTGATTCTTGATGACCAAGACCTGACAGGATTTCAACAACTAAATATGTAGAAAAGCACATTTTGGGTAACTGCAATCATATTAAGGAAACAGCTGAGTTGTTCAATTTGGCTGCAGTGTAGGATATATGAATGTATGAGAGATACTTTTGAAAGATAGTTTGGAGCCTGAATTTGGAGGTCTTTGAGAATGCCAGAATAAAAGGTGAAAGGCTTAGATATCCTTAAGCTTCCTTAAATAAAACAAACAACAAATGATTATCTAGTAAGCTGTATAATTAAAGACATCACTAATCCCTAGGTTTACAACTAATCCCTTATGTTGTGTCGCTCTGTGATTCATATTAAAAATTGTTTTTCTGTTAGTAAAATATTCTTTGTTAAGGACTTTGAAGACTTGCAAAGAGAAAAACAGCTTCAGTTTTAGCTAAAACATTAGTATGTAATAGCTTGAAGCTCCATGATAATAGCAAGCAGTCTTTGTTTATTGTCATTAAAATCATTTCAGGCTTTGTTTAAAAAATTTAAATATCGAAGTGCAGAATAAGTGTATAATATATAGAGTTTATTTCATCTTTACTTAAAGAGCATTTATAAGTTTATTTGGAATCTGTTCTGAAAATCACTTTGAGGAAAACTGCTTGTCCAGCTGACTTATCATGTTCTGCATCAAAAATGTTAAAAATTACAAAATTATGAAACCATTCAAACATTGTTTTGTTAATGTGCTATTGCATTTTTAGGCTCCTATCTCAGATTACCATATATCAGTATTTTAAAATTGAGCAGTTTTAAGCAACTTCATAATGTATCTGTGAATTACTTTGCCCTCATTCATTGGTCTTGATGTCGTATATCACTGAATATAGTTTAAGTACTTTTCTGTGAATGTTCTGCTTTGATATATCGTAACAAAAACTTAATTTTTATGTACTCAAATCTCTCTCTTATTCTTTCCTGTTTTTGGCTTTGCTTTCATACAAAACCCAATTTTCTTCTAGTACCTTTTTATTTTTTAACATTACATATTTAGTCTATCTGTTATGTGGTTGGCACTCTTCTAGTTTCAGTGCTGACAAAGTTTTCTTCCTTTTACTTTCTTTTGGTTGTTTTCTAGGAGAGGGGAGTTTTAAAGCAGATATTTCTTTGAGATTCCTTTTAAAGTTGCCTGGCATTTAAAACCTACTCTGGTTTAAGATGAAGAACCAGAAACCGATTGTAGGAAGGGTGAATTGTTTTGTAAAATGTAACAATTGACATCTTACCACCTAGTCACTCAGTCAAGATTTTTTTTCCAGGCTCTGTCTTAAAGATAGCATTAAGTTTTTAGACAAATAATTAGGTATGAGGAGAGGAGTAGAAATGGTGATGATCATTATAGTGGGGCTTGACCTTCTAAGAAGTCTTCCAGAGACCACAGGCTCTGATTGATATCACTGCATCAGTCTGCACACCCTGCATCATACTTGGCTTCTCAGAGAATTCTGTTTATAGCCTATCAGCCCTGCCAGTTAGCAGGGTAAAGGAGTCTTTTCAACGGTAGTTAAATGCATGAATGCATATTGCCCCAAAGTTCGTAGGTACTTAAGTAATTGCTGAATGGGTCGCTGGAAGCATTATTCCCTGGTCTGGGTCTTTTGTGTAAAACATTACGATAAAATGGTATCAGAAGGAAAATTTTTTCAACTAAAATTTTAGTTTTTATAGTCTTTTCCAAATGTTATATGGCCTGTAATTCATTTGCATTTTTAAAAATTTTTATTTTTTAAATTAGCAAGAGTAAAATTGACTTTTGGGGCATTATGATTGTATGAGTTTTAATACGTGTATAGATTTATGTTACCAACACTGCAGACGAGACACAAAACAGTTTCATCACCACAAAAAAACTCCATCCTGCTCCTAAAGTCACAGCCTCTTCATATTCCCAATCTCTGGCAACTGCTGACCTGTTTTCTGCTGCTAGTGTTGTCTTTTTAAGTATATAATATAAATGAAATCAGCCAGTAACCTCTTCCAGATTGGCCATTTTCATTCGGCATCATACCTTTGAGAGTCATCCAAGTTGTCTGTATCAGTATTTCCTTTTTAATTGCTGGGTATTATTCCATGGTATGGATACCCCACAGTTTGTTATGCTTGTTCATATTTTTTTCCCATTTGTTAAAGTAGATATTGCCTAAATTTTGTTGGAATTTAGAATTATCTAATGGCATAAATGCTTCTGAAGAAAACCTTTTCTTAGTTTTTGGTTGAACAAAATATAAAGTTGAATACAGTAAAAAGCAGAGCAAAGAGTGAATACACTTATTAAGTAAGAGTGATGGCCAGCTCACCTCTGAGTTAAGTCGAGAATTTACGTGGCTATATCATCCTGAACTATATAAGAATTGTTAAGCCAATTTTAACTACATAGATTCTAGAGCAAAATCTCGTTTTTCTAGAATACTTCAGCAATTTGATTTACTAAATATTCTACATATCTGTTAAGTAGCTTATATGTTGACATAGGCTGGTCAATTTTCCAGTAATTAGAATACAGTAAAATTCACTTAGTGCTGAAATGCTACTGAATTATTTATCTTTTTTAGACGATTTAGGAAGTACCACAAGATCTTAAATGTGAGTTATTTTCTGCTTAGTCATTTATCATTGTATACTATCCTACAGATAGAAGAAAAACATGGTTATATGAGCATTCTAGCTGTTTATATTATAGATAAAATGCTTGTTTTTGTCTTTAGTAGATGTTGCAATTAATACCTGAACTCTAACTAATGCTTCGTATCCAGGACCAAAAGAAAGTTTTAGAAGTTAAAAAGTTTTTAAAGATCTTTGAGTTTTAACCTTTTGGTAGGAGGAATCATTGAAATTTTTGAATCAGGTAATGGCTTGATGATCAACGAGTGTTTTTAGAGATCTGACAGTGATAGACTGGATAGAGTGCTGCCAGGACAGCAACCAGGAATCAGGGAAGGCTGTACAGCATGAGTATGAAAGGACAGAGCAAGAGCTATTTTGAATGAATAAATTGTTTCTCACTTACAGGATAAGAGATTAAATTGAGGAGTCATCAAAGATGGCTCTAAGGCTAGGAAAAATGCTAGTAGAAATAGAGAAATTGCTTAGGAAGAATGAGATTGGAAATGGGGCAGTTAAATCTGGTGTTACCGGTCATTGGATATCTTAGAAAAAAGTAGTGTCAGTGTAATGAGGGGGCTGAAAACGAGATTAAAAGTAAGATCTTCTGCCTTGAATTATCATTCATGTATATGAGTAAGCAAAAGGATATTGGACTGATGCATGTTTAATTTCCTAACTTTATTTTGCAGAAGTGGGACCTAGGTCCTCACAAACCTTCATAGGTCAATCTTTGTTCTTCATAGTGGATAGTGAGTGGCATAGAAGTCTAACTAGTGAATTTACATTTACATTTTTATTTTTTGCTGTAAACATCACAGAGTATTCTGTTTTTAGATAAGAGCGCATATATTGTGTATAAAATGATATAAAGTAAAACTGTCTGGAGTGGGGATAGAGTTATTCTCTAACATCAGTTTTAAGTGGGTTTTTAACATTTTGAACGTTAAATACAATTTGCATATTATACTTCTACTTCTGTATTATAGTGGATTCATTTATTTATTTTACTCCATCTTCTGTAATATCATTGCTTTACTGAAAATTTATACATCCTTAGAATATCTCTCAAATGTTATCATCATTTTGTAAATGTTTCATTATTTTTGAAACCTCTTTCTAGAGCTATGGTTATGTTCATTCCTTTCCCTGCAGATGGCAGAAAGCAGTATAACTTACGGAAAAAGTCAGAGACATGTCATAGAAATGACTTGAGACTTCCTTTTGATTTTTTTAAGGCGTGGTGTTATAAAAGTAGTGTATAGTGTGTTTAATATTTCAGTTGACAAAAGCACATTTTTTTTCATGGTAAATTTGTATGGTTTACAATACAGATCAACATTTATTTTCTGTTATGTTTTCTTAAGAACAATAGGTAGGAAATTTGTAGGTGGTAGTTATAAATTTTACTTATAATTATTTAGGTTCATTGGGAAAGATTAGCCTTGTATAGCAGGAATGATACCTCTCTCTGTGCAGTGAGGTTAAAGAGGAAAGAAGGAGTGGGGTGCAAATAAGTTTGGAAGTAGGGGAACCTGCCCATTAGCATACTTCGTGAAACAGGCAACAGAGAGAACTGCTGAGAAGAGAGAGAAAGATTTCCAGTAATTGCTGAGGAAAATTTGAATAGGAACTTAACAGTTGGGGATATGAGGAAGTGATTTTTTTCTCCCACTGCAGCCCATATAAAGGTTGAGAAAAGGTGGGTGATAGAACTAGTCCAGAGTTGAAATGGACTTAACTTGTGACTTCGTAGAAATTAATACTTGTTTTTTTATTTCTAAAAATTTGTTTGCTTCAACTGTTTTTTCATTCTGACCTTCCATATTTTTCTTTTGCAGGTCTTGATGACTGCTTGCAGCAATATATTAAGAACTTTGAGAGGGAGAAGATCAGTGGGGACCAGCTACTGCGCATCACGCATCAGGAGCTAGAAGATCTGGGGGTCAGCCGCATTGGCCATCAGGAACTGATCTTGGAAGCAGTTGACCTCCTGTGTGCACTGGTAAGGACATAAGACGTGTGGAGGGAAACTTTGCCAGTTTATTTTTTTTTTCTTGACTTTTAAAATCATTTTTCCTTAAAAATTTTTTTTTGTTTCTTCTTCTCCTTCTCTCCACCCCCTTTAAAAACATAATTTAAATGCAAGCAAAAAGAATCCCCTAATTCTCAAACAACTGGATGTGTTATTTTCCTCCATTGAACTTGATGTGTTATGCAGTGCCACATTACAAATTAAAGAGGCTTATTATCTCCATTGGTGACATTTTAATCTAGCTACTTGAAAAACTAAGTTAGAGCTCACCAAGGGAGTTTTCACAGCAACATTTGGGATATACAACTGTATACGATCAGTTATGACATTCATTTCCTTCTAAAAGTTTTGTTTTAGAATCACAAATATTAAGTAATCCTATTTTAGAAGAATCCATTTTAAAATAATCAATTTATTTGAGTGTTCTTTATACATGCCTCAATGAAAATTGAATATTGTGCATTATATTGCTACTTTTGTATGTTAAAAGAGCACTGCCTAGTCAGACAAGAGAAATCAATGTGAAAATAATCCTGTAAGATTTCTGATAGTACATTAGATATTCTGAGAAGAATATAGATTTTCTTTTCCATGTTAGGTAAGATGACACTAACATGATTGGGGCTAGAGCTACAATGAGAAAGAACATGAGTCTTGTAACATAATAATCTGGAATTGAAATTTGGCTCAGTCAATTACTGACATTTGAGGGGAATAATTTCACCATAGCCTTAGTTCTTTTATTTAAAATAGAGATAATACCAACTACCTCTTCGTGGTAGTATGAAAAGCAAATGAGATTGTGTTTGTATAGTGCCAAATTCAGTGCCTGGCTCACAGTAGGTGTTCAGTAGGTAGTATCTACTGTTGAGATGATGATTAATAAGAAATGTATAGATAATTAAACAATTTCAGAATCAGTACATTCAGCACTGTGTGTCAGATGTAAAATCTAGTTCCTGCCATCTTGAAAAGCCTAGTGGGATGAGAGTGACATACAAATAATCACAATATTATAGCGTAATTCCTAAATAAAAATATGAGCTAAGTATTATGAGGAAACAGAAAAAATAAGTAGTTTTGACTAAAATAAATGGGTTCATACTGCAAAAGAGGTGATCTTTAACAGTCTAGTGGAGGATGAGCATGTGTTTAAGAGGTGGAGGAACAGAGGGAAGGGATTTCCAGGTAGAAAAAGCAACACGTACACAGGCACACAGAATAAAGAGCGTGCGTGAAAAATGGTCAGCTATTTTCCTACCAAAAGTAGGTGCGAGGCAGTGACAGAAAATTAGACTTTAAAAAATAGAATAGGGCCAGATGGTAAAATACCTTAATGTCCTGATAAGAGATTTGTACTTCTTAGTGTGGGCACTGAGATAAGAGAAATCAATTCAGAGCAGAACATGCAGTTGCACTTTCCCTTATCTGAATCAGATCGGAAAAATCATGCCTGAAATAAAAAGTAGTACTCAGGGTGAGGTAAGAGTCCACAGTGTTTTTGCATACTGGTCTCCAGATCCGAGTCAGAGTGGCCATGAAGGTATAGTGGAAGTGGCTTGGAGATGGGAATCTGATCTAGAAGTCCCCTATTTGCCACATCTTCTATAACAGTAATAGTTGGGGGTGTCACAGCTTGAAATCTCAAGTGTCTGTCTCATAAGCAGGGCTTCTTATAAATGAGCCACTCTTGTGCTGAGCTCCACTCTGCCAGTTTGAAGAAGGAAGTAAGATTGGTGATTATGGTGCTACCTACAGATAGTCTAGACCTGTAGGCTTTGACCCATGAATAAGCTCTGCTGACCTAGACTTACTTAAAAGGATAACATCAGAGGAAACACGTCTAGACTATTGCCACGTTCGAGCCATGGAGCTATGGCAAATCTCTTCATATGTTGAGTTTTAACCCCTCTGTAGTTCTGAGTTTAAGCACTGTTGTGTTGCATCACTTTCTTGGGAAAAATAATAAATCAAAACATTAAATTCATTCTTTCTGTGTTTATTCAACAATAGATTGGTCACATTCCCCAAAGATATCAAATATTAAACTTCCTTTTTGTTGCTTCCTCATGGCTATACATCAGCATTAGAAGTGCAAATATCTTTCAATTTATGTACCAGATGTTTTCCAGTGAATATAAAGTAAATTTCTGAGCAACAAGAATTCTGACTTACTTCTGCATGCCATTATAAAATAGGAGGTGAGATCCCTCATCAGCAAGCTGAGTTGACTAGACTATGAGTTGTGCTGTTGGGAATCAGGAACTATGTTTTGTCTCTGAAACTATAATGTCTTTACTGGCTTTCTACTTTTTCTTTACATCTACTGTATTCATTTCTTCTTTTTTTAATTTTTATTTTTTAATGTATTTTTATGTTTTTTAACACTTTTATTGTGGTATGGTTCCTGTACAGTAAACTACACTTATTTCAAATGTACAATTTGATGAATTTTGATAGATGTATATACACCAATGAAACCATGACCACAATCAAGATAGCTAACATTTCCATCACTCCCTAAGAAGTGCAGTTTTTAAATTCCCAATTTATCCCTTGCCACAGCCTTTACCCCCTGGTAACCATAATTTTGTTCTCTGTGTCTGTGAGTCTGTTTCATTTTGTAGAGAAGTTCATTTGTGTCCTTTTTTTAAGATTCCACATGAGTGATATCATATGGCATTTTTCTTTCTCTTTCTGGCTTACTTCATTTAGAATGACAATCTCCAGATGCATCCATGTTGCTGGAAATGGCATTACTGTGTTCTTTTGTATTCATTTATTCTTTTAACAAATATATACATTCATGCTCATGCAGTCCTACCGCAGGGAATACAAAGATGAAAAAGGCATAGTCTATGCTCATAGCATATTATACAGTCTAGTAAAGAAGACAGCAGTCATTAAAAGATAATAATAGATTTAAAGAAAATCCCAGGGGAGTGCAGAAGGAGATGATGAACACTACAGGGATCCAGGAAGTGTAGGTGGGATTTGCTTTGGGACTTGCAAGATTAGTAGATGTTTGCCAGACAAAAAGTTGGAGAAAACTTACCTAGGCAGTAGAAATACGTGTAAAGACAGAATTGTGAAAGAGTATGGGGTGTTCAGAGAAAAATGAGGATTTTGATTCGGCTGCTGCAGAATGTGAAGTAATGGGAAGAATGGCAACTTATACTTTGTATCACATTATTATTCTTTGCTTAGGTTTTTCAGTCCTCGATATGCTTTCTGCCCAGTGCTTATTAGCATATAGGGGTTGTTAAATTAATGTTATATTACTGAATGAAGTTCTCTGCCTTTCTCCAGAGAACTGTATTTTTTTCTGTTGCCTATACAGCCTCTGACTCTGAAGTTTCTGTTCCTAGGATAAGGAAGACACAGAAAAAGTACCAAATTCCTTTGTTTCTTTTAAGCCATGGAATAGTTTCATCTGCCTTGTCTTAAAATTAGTCCTGATGGGAAATAAATGTTACACCAGATGATGAAAATCAAAGGTTTATTTAGTAACTTGTTCATTCATGCATTTATTAAGCACCAACCATATCGTTTATACCATGCTATCCTAGAAAGAAATAAGCTGTTCATAGTTTAGAGTTGTATTAACTCTTTGGAGCTGTTATGCTATCATTTGGTGTGCTTCAGTAGAGAGCTCATTGTATTCACTGAAATAGTAAAGCATAAATAAAATATATATAATTTAATGTATAGTCTTTAATTTATGTTCTGACAATACACCTTTTATTGAGAAGTACAAGTGAATCATTTATGACAGGATAAGAACAGTTTTCATTTCATTCTTCATGTACTTTTCATGTAATAGGTATTTTGCATGAAAAATTTGATGTCTGCAATTGCTAGGATTTGTTTCTTTGCAGCATAATTGCTTGGTTCATTCATCTCAAAATAATTCAATTCTGAAAAAGTCATTAAAGCAGTCCTTTTAGGACTCACTCATATTTATAAAGCAAAATATTATAAAACCTAAACACCTGCTACATGATGCATTCACATTAAGAGCTCTAAATAAAGTAGCATTGACATTGTAAAATATGTGGTGCCAATACTGAATATTTTCAGTTAGATGTTTAGTGAGAATTTGCCACTAGTAAGGATATAGCCAACTTGATTTTCTAAAATGTTAAATGTATTCCTTCGTTTCATTCTTTCATGTGCTTTTACATGCATATAATTGAGAGAAGAACAGTATGAACTTAGCCACAATTCCCTAAGACTAGACTGGCTATATTGAATCAGTGTGGAGTCACATCTGCTTCCTGGCAGAAATGTTATTGGCCAAGAAGGTAACACCTAGGGCAAAGAAAATAGCTAAGTACACTTCATGTCCAAGCTTTTGTTTACTTGTTGTAGTTCTTTCTATACCAATAGTAATGCCTAGTTGTCCCATACATATCCAGTAAAAAGCAAATCTGTAGTGAATAAACCTGCAGTTTATAAAAAGTCAAAGCAGTTCTCATCTGCATACCTCTGGCCCAAAGCAAAGGGGTGCTTCATTTACTTCTTGCTTCTTCACATGGTAGGCAAGGGAGTGTGATTTACTGGTGACTGCAAGTCACAACAAACCATCCACTTTCATGAAGGAAATAGCAAGAAAGTATCTGTGTTGTCCGTAATTGATTTTGAGCTACTTAGAATTGAGAGCTGTCATAAGAATTAACTTGCGAGATCAACTAATCCATCTCTTTTGTTAAAATAGTACCACATAGGTGCTAATATACAGATAAGCTTCCAGCCTATTTTTATACTTTTTAGAATTTTTTTTAAAATGCTTTTGAATTATTGGTTTAAGTAGTCACATTTTGTGTTAACTAAAATAAGTATTAAGAATTTCCTTCCCCATCCTCTACTATGCATCTTTTGTCTCTTCTCGCCACTGGATTCCTCTGGCGTCCTCATTTTTCACCTGGATTTCCTCCATATAGGTTATTTCTTTAGTAGGATTCCAAGTTAGGAGACCTTCTCAAGGCATCTTTCCAGGTTTTGCACAGAAGATTTTTCTCTTCTCTAATTCTTGAGTTGTATTTAAAAATTTTTTTAATATTATCAAGTGTGAAAGCTTCAAAGTGTTTTTACTTTGACTTCAGATTTTTATTTATAAGAAGATCTGTATTCTTTTTAAATCATTTTTACCTTTTCTAATGAAATATTTGAGATGCTAATATATAAAGAGATAATTTAAATGAATCTTTTATGGGGGTAATGGCTACAGAGTGCAAGTTATGTTACCAGGTTGATCGATTAGGTTCCTCTCTAATATAAACTGTTATAATTTGAGCTTCTCTAAGAAATCATTATAGTTTGTAAACAAATGTTTTCTCATTAAAATCATTAATACACAAAAATGAAAAATGCAGACTGTTGTACTTAAGGGAAAATGCTTTAACATAGGGAAAACATGAAAATAGTTTCAAGCACTTCAGAAGTATCATTTAAGTTTAGTTGACGTAATTATAAGTTGTTCTTATCTAGTCCTTAGAGAGTATCTCTTATAAGAGGATTTCTTTTTTAATATAGGGGCATGCTGGATAAAATCTCATGAATGTTTCACAAGTAGTCCATGCTCAGATGCAATAGAATTTGAATAGACTGTTTCATTTGTGTAAACCAAACCTCTTAACTTGAGAGACTATTGTAATTCAAATTTAGCAGTGAATATATATAATATACTGGTTTTTTTTTTTTTCAAAACAAATCCATGGCTCCAAAACAAAGTTCTTTTAACAAAAATTTGAATTTTCAGCAAAGAATAATCAGATTTTTATCACTATTAAATCTTTAGTGGGAACATACATAACTTGGTATTTAATATTTATGCGTCCAAATCCTTCTCTGGTCCCTCCTTTTTTCTCCTCTAAGTTCTTTCTTAAATTACCGTTGAAAAAATAAACCTAAATTGTATATAAACTAGGTACCTTGTGGTTGTTGACTCAACAATATAGCTACATTCATTGTGCCATTTGCTTCCCTTTTTCACCTCGCCAGTATTTAATCTTCCATTTTGGTTCATTTTTTCTCACCACCCTACTTGAACAGGAGTAGACTATTGATGCTAAGGAGTTGTGGTAGAGGCATTCCTTCACTGGTGGCCTCACAGAGTCCCATTCTGAACTCTGTCTACTCTAAGCTCTGAGCTCTTTACGCAAAGCCAAAAAATTTCCCTGTGTCTCACTTTACTTAACTGTAAAAGCAGGGTAAATCGAACAGAATTTGTTTGGGCCTCAGAAGCTATCTAACATACTTTGAATTTTATGATTTTCTATAAGTGAATAATACTTTTAACTTTACAGATGACAGTACCGTACATGCTGCTTAGTAGTTTGATTAAGGTCATCCTGTGATCTGGTTAACCAGTCTTTCTCAGAATTGTTTTACAACTCATAATTATTAATTGTAAAATTTAATTGTAACTTATAAAGTCTTTCCCTAAAGTTTGTGTGAGGCGGTCTTACAATATTTTCCTATATAATATGGTAAAAAAAAAGTTTATATTTACTGATATAACTCTTTTCTGTAATAATTTATAGATGAAATATTTAGGGTAAAATAATAAATACTACTAGAAATTGAAAAATGAGACCAAGGGAAAGAAGAAAACAAATAATACTTATCAAAAAGCCATTGTGATTGCTTTAGATGTGCTTCATATTTGACTGTAAGCTAATGCAACCATGACAAAATTAAAAATAAGTTTAGTTTTATAATTTGTATTATAAAAGAGAGAAAGTCTATTGGTTCCCCTGAAGATGTAGAGGTTTTCCAGGTATACCATTTTATAAAACAAACTTCTTATGTGAGTCATTGTGGAGGAGACACAGAAGAAAAGTTATCTTGCATATGATTTATCTTTTGCTGTTTCATTTTATTGCTGGGTTTTGCTTACTTTGCTCATTTAAAGGAAGCAGAATTTTTCTAGTACCTATACTCATGATTATGCATATGCTAATAGAATAGATACTGAAAAATAATTGTTGATAATGAATTTCACAAGTAAATGAACTTAGGTTTGGGTTTTTTTAAAAAATGCTTATGAGTCCTTATAATCTTTCTGTCTTGGGCGGCATAGTTCCAAGATACAGTGCCCTTTCTTTGCATGTTCATTTTGTTTAGCTGATGTTTCCCTAAATCCTCATTTGATTATGTGTTCTGCTAGGCTAGGAATCCTATCTTATTTATGTGTCCCTCTTAATATTTGTTTCATTGCTTATACATATAGTCAAGTATAGTAAAGTACTCAGTAAATATTTTCATGAATGAATAAAATATTGACTTTAAGTATGTTTGTTCTCTCTTTATAATTCAGAATTATGGCTTGGAAACAGAAAATCTAAAAACCCTTTCTCACAAGCTGAATGCATCTGCCAAAAATCTACAGAATTTTATAACAGGGAGGAGAAGGAGTGGCCATTATGATGGGAGAACCAGCCGAAAATTGCCAAATGATTTTCTGACTTCGGTTGTGGATCTGATTGGAGCAGCCAAGAGTCTGCTTGCCTGGTTGGACAGGTAAAATCTTCCACATGTTTCATAGGTTATCCTCCTCAGATACCAGTTTTAATATAACATTGTTTCATGTTTTCTTGTGAAAAGGTTGAACAAGTAGAGGAATATTAAATAACAGATGTCTCATGATTTACCACAATATAGGTGTGTCATCAAATAGATACTAATTGTTTGCAAAATTTTGTACCCAACTAAGTTTAGCCAATCAATAATTACTCCCTGACAATTTAAAAATACCTTTGCCACTTTATAAGCAAAATCATTTTTGGCAGTTATAATAAGATTTGTAATACTGCCTTGTCTCCTGATTTTCTGTATTTTTTTCATTAATTGGTTGTATTTAAGAAAGTGACCATCAGGATTCTATTCACTGTTTTAAATGGGTAGTTGGACACTGACACTTTCGTAGCATGCATTGCTTGTCTCATTACCCCTGCTTTTGTTCATTCTTTATTATTATTCACATTGCACAGTCAGTTTTGGATATTGTAAACGTGGTTTTGGTCCTTTTTTGCTAGTTCAGTTAATTTTGTTTTGAAACACATAAAATGATGTTTTCATAATATAAAATGAAAAATGTTAGATTAAAGTTGTATATGTGGTTAAACATTTTAATGGTAAAACATTGCAACTATTTAAAAAACTAAATAAACTTTCATTTTGGAGAATTTTTTGAGAGGGGCAGGCACTGTTATAATACTTAAATAATCAGATTTCAAAATACACTTTGTCTCTCATAGAAACTCTGCTAGTGTACAATTTTACTAGAATTCTTTCTTGAATCAATGTCAGTAGGATTTACATACATATACATATATATGCAGTTGACCCTTGAACAACATGGGTTTGAATTTTTTTCAGTAAATACACACTACAATACTATATGATCATCATCAGTTGGTTTAATCTGTGGATATGCCAGGGAATTCTACCAAATGTACAAAGAAGAGCTTATACCAGTCCTTCTCAAACTCTTCCAGAAGATTGAAAAGGAGGGAATACTCCCAAACTCATTCTGTGAAGCCACCATCACCCTGATACCAAAACCAAGCAAAGACACTACCAAAAAAGAGAATTATAGGCCAATATCACTGATGAACATAGACGCCAAAATTCTCACCAAAATATTAGCAAATAGAATCCAACAACACATAAAAAAGATTATACATCATGACCAAGTGGGGTTCATCCCAGGGACACAAGGCTGGTTCAACATACGCAAATCAATCAATGTAATACATCACATCAACAAGAGAAAGGACAAAAACCACATGATCATCTCAATCGATGCAGAAAAAGCATTTGATAAAATTCAACACCCATTTATGATAAAAACTCTCACCAAAGTGGGCGTAGAGGGAACATATCAACATAATAAAAGCTATGTATGACAAACCTACAGCCAGCATAGTGCTCAGTGGTGAAAAACTCAAAAGCTTCCCACTAAAATCTGGGACAAGACAAGGCTGCCCACTATCACCACTCCTATTCAACATAGTCTTGGAAGTCCTAGCCACAGCAGTCAGGCAAGAGAAAGAAATAAAAGGGATCCAAATTGGAAAAGAAGAGGTAAAAGTGTCATTATATGCTGATGACATGTTACTACATATAGAAAACCCTAAAAGGTCCACACAAAAACTACTAAGCTGATTGAAGAATTCAGCGTGGTAGCAGGTTACAAGATTAACGTTCAAAAATCAGTGGCATTTCTTTACACTAATGATGAATCAACAGAAAAAGAAAGTAGAGAAACAATCCCCTTTAAAATAGCACCCAAAGTAATAAAATACCTTGGAGGACTGATTATAAAGTTACATGTGGATTTTCATCTGTGTGGAGTTGGCAACCCTAACAGTCTCATTCAAGGGTCAGCTGTATTTTGACTTTTTAAAAGTATGAGACCTTATATTAAAAATAAAGTATTTATATGTCTGAGGTAAATTTAAGGTAATTTTACTTAATTCTATATTGTCTAATTTTATACAAATTAGTAATAACATATAACATGATAATACTAAATCCAGATCTGAACAGTAAGCTGTATATTATTAGCTTTTTGGTAATTCATTGGTGAACAACCTGTTTCTTTTATATTATGACATCATTAAAATTCTCATAATTGTCTAAACCACATTTATGAATTATATAAAGTAATTGCAGTTTAAATTTATAAATTCTACAAGTTATATAATGGTCAGTAAGTAAATATACTTAAAATATGGCTTATCCTTAAGTAATATAATACACTTGTTTCAGGAGGCTTCTCAGTAATCAGAAAACTTAAAGAAAACATATTTCATTTTAGTTATATCTTCTAATACCTATCAGCTGTCCTGTAATTATAAATTTGCTCAGCCCTGATATTTATATTTGTCAAATTTCATTAATTTGCTTTTATCCTAGTACTTGTTAAATAAATAAATAGAATGATTAGAGAATATTTTAACTTCTTTTATTTTTTGTTGAGGGGGTAGGTAATTAGGTTTATTTATTTATTTTTAGAGGAGGTACTGGGGATTGAACCCAGGACCTCATGCATGGTAAGTATGTGCTTTACCACTTGAGCTATACCCTCCCCCCGAGAATATTTTTACTTCTTAATGGCAGATATGGCTGTTTATAAAAACACATAATGGCTTCTAGAACACTATATAATAGTTTCTTAGATTTTATTGTATTATAATTTTTATGGTGACATTATTTTTATCATCTAGTAAGATGCTCTTAGTAAATGCCAATTCATTTACAAACGTACATGAGTGCATCTACGCGTTCATAGCAGTCCATGAAGTCAATCAATGGTGTTTTGAAGAGAAAATGTGACAAAAAGCCTGAAGGAATAATTTAAATCATGTGTTTGGCTTCCACTGCTGCAAAGTTTCTCACAATGCTTATTTTATGCTTTGTCATACCACGGTGATAATTAAATCAAAGGCCACTTAACATTTTGACCATAAAAATGAAATGTATACTTGGAAGGGAAAAAAAAAAAGACAACTTTGTGATAACTTTAAAGTCTTCTTCTGAGACTTTAAATGGAAAAAAGAAACTGAAGTTTATATTTTGAAGGTTTTTCTGCAGGGAAGTTCAGCTCCAGGCTGGCTTGCCTATAATGATTGTACGTTAACAGCTTGTTTTAAAAGAAAGAAAGAAGGAGAAAAAGAATTCTTTGCCATGCTAAGGCATTTATGCTGAAGGCAGTGGGGAGCTGTTTAAAGTTATTGTTGTGTTCAAACCTTTGAATTTTGAAGAATAGTTGGGCTGTAGTGTTGGGAAAGATTACTGAAGAATAAGGCTGGAAGAAGGGAAACCAGTTAGGAGGTTATTTTAGGAATATTTGTCCCTTAGTATCCACCAGGACCACCTCAGATACCAAAATCTTTTATATAGAATGAAATGGTATTTGCATATAACCTATTCACGTCCTCCTTTATACTTTAAGTCATCTGTAGATTATTTATAATACCTAATTCATTGTAAATACTATGTAAATAATTGCCAATAGGCAGCAAATTCAAATTTTACTTTTTTGAACTCTCTGGAATTTTTTTCCAAATATTTTCAATTGGAGGTCGGTTGAACCCATGGATATTGAACCTGCCACTGTGGAGTGGTGCCACTGGAATCCTGCTGCTGCTACTGTTGGTGATTCAGATGCTGCCAGCCATACTCATTTAATCAAAACAACCCTAGGAGGGTTGTCTTCATTTTACAATAGGAAAAGTAACAAGTTCAGTTCAAAACCAAATAAGATGTAAGTGATGGAGCCAGGATTCATTCCAGGAATCTGACTACAGAGTTGTTTCTCTCCATTGCTATTTACTGAGATCTTTATTTAGAGAAGCAGCAGTGAGGATAGATGAATGTTAGAGATAGAGGTAGAGATTAAGGAAACCAGAGACATCTGGGATGAATAAGAAGTCTCTGACTTGGCTGACCTAGTGGATGGTTATGCCATTATCAAAATAGGAGGAACAGGTTATGGTGGAAGACAAGTATTGAGTGTTGGCCATGATAGACTGTGAAAAGGTCTTCACAATATTGCTGCTTAGAAAAGGCATATGGTCAGTAGCGATTTGGGAATAGTCTTGCACATATTAATGTGGAGGTCTAAGGAGATCTTTATAATGGATTCCTCTTAACCTGCTTTATTTGTTTCCCATGACCCTTAAACCCTTCTAACACTATATAATGTACTTATGTATTATTATTGTTTCTGTCTGACTACTCTGTATGTGATGTATGCTTCAAGTGAGCAGGGATTTTCATCTTCTTGGTTCACTGCTATCACAATTATGTAGAAGAGTTCCTGGCCTATAGTGGGTACTCAATAAATTTGTTTTGAGTGAATGATGAGGAGAACTGGAATAAGGAGTGACCTCTGCAGACCACCACCAACTGAAGGTTGATTAGAAGTTCAGCTTATTGAAAAAATAAGAAGGCCTATTCAGAGACTCAGTAGGGTTGGATTAGTTGAGAGTGGTGTCATGGAAGCAAAGAGAGTAAAGAGGTTTTTATTGTTGTTGTTTTGTTTGTGTATTTGTGTGTGAGGGTGGGCTGTTGGTTTGGTTTTTTTGGTTTTGTTTTTTTTTTTGAGATTTGAGTATTGTTTTATTTTTTCCCAACTTTATTAAGATAGAAGTGACATATAACATTGCCTAAGTTTAAGGTATACAACATGGTGATTTCAATACACATTGCAAAATGATTCCCACAATAAGATTAGTTGATACATCTTTCACCTCACGTAATTACCCTTTTGGGTGTGTGGTGAGAGCATTTAAGATGGGAGTAAAGAGTTTTAGGGAAAAAAAGGAGATGATCAAATGCTGAGAGATTAGGTAGGGTAAGACAAAGTTTGTGAAAAAATAGGATATATGGGATCTCACCAGTAACAGTTCAGTGTTTTTACTTAGAATTCATGAAAACTGGAATGCATGGGTTGGTTGTAAGGTAAGTGAACTCTGAAGAAATTTTTCTGTGACTTTTCAGGATTTGTATTTCAGGATAGTTTTGTATAAAGTTAACTTCCACTTTTCATAGATTCTTAATCTTTTAGAGGTGTTGGAAAAGAAGAAAGGTAAATGATGAGTGCTACTTCTATTTTGGGGAACTTGACTTTGCTTCTTCCTCTGCCATGTATTGTATGAATATCTTAACTGCTCCTTGGCTAATATAAATTTCAGAAGGTTCCAAAATCAATTTAAATGTAATAGGATTTTATCTACAGCTATGCCAGGTGAAATGTTTAGGCTGTTTGTTTTCCTGACAAGTAGCCCAGACTTTTATTAGAGATTGTTAGTGGATGTGTATTTAAGTTATATTTTATTCCTTTCAAAGAAAAAATGTTTTCTAGGTAGCAGCAAGAGCACAAGACAACACTCCACATGCCCTCTTGTTTCAGTGTGTCCAACAAACTACACAGGAAACAAAACATATTAATCAATGCTAGAAAAGCCAAAAGAGCAGTGTTCTCCATGACTGCTGTTGTGAATCCCTGCCAAAATGCATCGTGAAATAGTATAAAAGAGCAGAGGGCTGAAAAAGAGTTGAGTTTCAGCTCTGTCTCTAGCCCTAGGTAACCTTGAACCTTAACCCCTATTTTTATTTTCGTGTTAGAATAAGCATGTAAGACCTACAGAATTTGAAGTTCTCTTCTATGCACTAACATTGACCTTGTTCTCCAAAGCCATATGAGGAATAGATTCATCTTATTTTCCCTTTACATAATTTCAAAGGATAAACACTAACAAGTGACTTGTAGAATCATGATTTAACTCCCTACTTCCTCTCTAATTAAATTTAGTTAATATGAAGTTCTAGAGCAAAACTAATCTGTTTTTATGCTTTCTTTATATAACATAAGAATATATCTTGTCTTTTAAATTTTTGTTTGCTTTTGAAGAACTTAGAACTTAAGTACTTAATTGTATAAAGTTCCATAGAAATGTTTACCAAAATTTTTTAATGTTTTGATTTGTTATGGTAGATTTACTTTAATTTAGAAGGTTTAAAATGGCCACTGCAATCAAATATTGCCAAGCATTGGATCTTTTACCTTAGTGTATTCCTTTAGTATACAATACAATATAATTTTTTAGTTGAAGAAAGAAAAAATCTGTCAGTTAAGTATGGTTATTTTGATGCTAAACAACTGGCTTAATTTTTAAAAAACAGTGACAAATTTTTTTGCATTAAATTTTTTATTCCATTTTGGGGAGAACTTGCATGCACAGCAATATGATGAGTTTATTGCAATTTTTATGTCAAAGTGGGAGAAAGAGAAAGAAATAGGCAAAATTCTTCAATTTAGTTCCATACTGAACTAGATGCTCTACATGTATCAACTCACTGAATTCTCACAGAGCAGGTATCATTATCCTCATTTTACATATGAGACATTAAGTAATTTGTCTGAAGCTGTTCACTACTATGAAAACTATAATTTGAATCTATTTTTGTTGTGATAACAAAGCCCTTGTTTCTTTTTTATCATGTTCCTTTGTCATGCTACATCTTTGTTGAATGCTGTCTAATTCTAAAGAATTTTGAGGAGGTGATTCTTCAGAATGTGGCATATATAAACATTTATTTGTACTTTGGTGTTTCTCTTAAAATGCTAAACAAGGATTCCACTTTCTCTTTCTGGCCTTGATACTTCAAATTGCTATATACAATTTTATTTATAGGAAATTTATTTCATATTTTACTTTGAAGACATCAATGAGATTTTTTAATATCAGTGAAAACTTTTTGAATGTTTAGTGCATTAGCATTAGGGTGTTAGGGGAAATGTTTACAAATCACAAAAGCTGCAGTTTCATGGAGCTTCCATTTAGATAACATTTATTTTCAAAAACCAGCTCCTTACATTTCTTGCATAAAATAAAATCTAAGGCTAACAAAATCCTTTTTTCCTCCCATTTTAAATACTGTCTTGAATGAAACAAGACTTTCCCAGAGGAGAAGACTCAGAGATGAATCACACTTGGTAGCTTTACTGTTTATTTTCAAGTTATGGTTTGCTTATCTATTTTTAACCTACATCCTGCTGTTTTTCACACCACATCTTTCTTGCAATTTTATATGGCTTTGCCAAATCAGTCTGTACTTGAAGGTTTACAGATCACTGTATGTATCATGTTGTACAGTAAGATCATTTAAAATGCACAAAAGTATTATTTATAGAGAAAGTTTATTTTGCTATATATAGTGAAAATTTATTCTTTCATCTCATTTTTAGCATTAATACCTATTTCTGATTGTTTCTGAAATACATTTTAAGACCATTCTGTTTTGAAGGGATCAATGAGATATCTTTTTATATCACTGAAAACCTTTGTTTAAGGCCTAAGACGATGCTAAGGAAAAAAAATACATTCTTTGATATTTTTGCCTTATCTAAGAAAGTGGTTGAATTAATTTCTTCTTCCAACCTATGAAACTGTAGGACACAAATTATTTCTATACCAGGAAAACAATTACAGAGACAAAAGAAAACTACCTCAGACACTACCAGATCCTGTGTCTCATTGTCTTTAGGTCTTATTTCCTCTCATGTGCTCACTGCTCCCCACTTGGCACCTCTTGTTCCAGAAGTGAGCAGTGATGTTAGCAAGGCCACTATTCATAGACTTCCCCTCAGGCTCAGCAGTACCAACCTGAGAAATAGTAAGGCCTTCCAGATTTCCTAATTAACTTCTTTGTTTTTCTTATTAGCTTCTAATTTGTTTGGAATTTCTGAACCATTAGTAACCTTTCCATAAATGTGATGCTTTTGTTTGAAAAGAATGTGCAATGAATAATTTCTTATATGGCCATAAACATTTTCACTAGAAAGAAGTATAAACATTGTATATTATCCATATTATGATTTTACGAGGACAGTTGCCTAACTTTTAAGATCTAATAGGGTAGTTCCTGTAATGGCCATTTGTTAATAAGCAAAGGATTTTATCTTTTTTTTTTTTTAAGTTTCTGGCACCAAAAAGCTTTCCTGCCGTTAATTTAATTTCTTTTACTTAGAGCCAGCCATGTGTTTTTTGTTTTGTTTTGTTTTGTTTTTTAAAGTACTCTGAGCTCTAGCTTGGGGTTTCTTTAGATTTAGGAACACATTCCTCTCAATTTCATTTTGTTTTCGAGCTGATCATGTTCAACTATTTTGCAAATATCTGTCTCTTTAGCTCATAGATGATCATTAAGTCATGATTGCGTGTTCGTCTTTGGTAACTCACAAAGATTGGAACCTATCAGTCTTTTATTTATGTGTATGTATAGCCAAAATCATTATACCAAACATTAATATCTGTTGGCTAAGAATGGTTCTTAGTATAATTTATGTGATTTGCCCTTAAAATGAAAACTTTAGGGGAATTCACTGCAAGATAAAAATCAGTGCTTTCCTTGGTATATGTTTAGATTTTTTTTTTTTTCCAGTTTTCTTGACATTTAATCTTAAGTGAGAAGCTTGTCCTACTTGAAATACAAGTGGTCAGGGAAGTGGGAAACATGCCTTAGAATTGTTTGCTACAGGCATTTGGTCATCAAATAGATTTTTCTTTTGGTACATTTTGAAGATTAAATAAGAGTCTTTTTTAAAGATTTTATGGGAAAAATCATGCTGTACTTCATCTCTTCACTTTTGAATGAAGTTTTTAGATTTTATTAACAGACTTTGACCTTTGCATAACTAGGAATCCAAGCTCTTTCTAATCATGCCAGAAGCATTTTTCAATTTTTAATTAAAATGCCAATTTTTATGCTTCAATGCAGCAAAAAAATGGCATTGGGGTAGGTTTTTTTTTAATGATTTTTTCCTAGAAGTTCTTATATTATACATCTTTTAAAAATAGTTTTATTGAGACTTAATTTACATTCTATAGAATTTATCCATTTTAAGTTTAATGAGTTTTAGTAAATTTAGATACAGCTATGCAATGACCCCTACAGTCATGTTTTAGAAACCTTGCAACAGGATAAATTTTTTTAAGTGGATTCCTGCTTACAGTTAAAAAGGTTAATTCTATTTTTTTAACTGAGAAAATAGATTAATTAATCACATATATTTTCTTCTAATTAACTATTTGAATTCTTAGTGTCTACTGTTTTGGTAAGTTGCATTGAAAAATACACTGTTTTGGAATTGGAATAAATGATAGTGAAATACAGCTCATAACAGACTGTGGTATATAAAATCATTTGGAAAACAATATATTAAAACCACTGGAAAAAGAAAGGATCATTTAATAGAATTGGGGCACTTGGTTAAGCCTTTGGGAAATAAATAATGATAGAACACTACCTGTTCACTAAAATAATTTTAGGTATATCATTTACTAAGTGGAAAATGTAAATCCATAAGAAAACTGGAGAAAATATAGACAAAAAATGATTTCTAAATGTAGACTTATTAAGTCTTTTAAAATATGGAATAAAATGCAAAGAAATACACTGTTGGACTACATAAAATTGAAAAACATGACTAAGACAGATGACAATCTGGGAAAAATACTTGCAACAAATGGTTATGAGAAGCAGAGGGTTAATGTGTGAATGTTACTTTTAAATTAAGAACAAAGAAACCCAAAATGCAGTCGATGAGCATATAAATAGACAATTCAAAAAAGAAGCAGAAATTGCTAAGATGTGTATACCAAACAACAGCATTTCAAAGTATGTGAAGCAAAAAGTAACATCACTAAAAGAAGAAATAGATAAACCCACAATTACAGTTGGATACTTCATCTCCACTCTCAGAACAGAAAGTCAGTAAGGATTAGAAGAGGTGAACACCACCACCAAATAACAAGATATAGCTGTCATTTTTAGAGCATTTCATCAAACAACAATAGAATACAGATTCTTCTCAAATGCCCATGGAACATTCATGAAGGTATACCATATCTGCATCATAAAGCAAACTTCAACACATTTAAAATAATTTAAATCAGTTAGAATGTGTTCTTTAACTGTAATGGAGTCAAACTAGAGATCAGACAACACACTTCTAAGTAATCTGTGGATAAAAGAGGAAATCTCAAGGGAAATAAATAGAAATATTGAACAGAATGAAAATTAGAACAAGTCATATTTTTTGTGGCACACAGCTAAAGCAGTGCTGAAAGGGAAATTTATAGCACTGAATGAAAGATCACAAATCAGATATCTAATCTCCCATCCCAAGAAAATAGAAAAATAATTGCTAATCAAAAATCATGAGCATAAAATTTCACTTAATAAGATGAAAAGTTCTAGAGATCTGCTGTAGAACATTGTACCTATAGTTAACAATAGTATTTTACAGTTAAAATTTTGTTAAGAGGGTAGATCTTACCTTAAATATTCTTTAAAAAATAAAATTAAAGAAAAAGAAAAGCAGACAATAAGAGTAAAATAAGCCCAAAGCAAGCAGAAGGGAGCAAATAATAATAACAATGATAAAAGAGCAGAAATCAATGAAACTGAAAACGGAAACAGTATGTTGAGAAGTCAATCAAAATTAAAAGAATAATAAAGGAATACTACAAATAACTCTTTATACATGCATTTGACAGCTTAGATGAAATGAATCAATTCCTTCAAAAACACAAACTACTGAAACTTACCCAGGATGAAATAGATTCTCTGAATAACCCTGTAACTATGAAAGAAATTGAATTGTACTTAGAAACTCTTTAAGGTAAGGAGAAAAAGGTCCAGGCCTAGATGATTTCACTGGTGAATTCTGTATGTTTAAAGAAAAAATGACACTAATTCTACACAATCTTTTCCAGAAAGTAGACATGGACATTATCCTTTCCATCTCATTTTACGACACAATCATTATCCTGATCCCAATACCCAACAGAGACGGTACAAAAAAAAAACAGACCAATATTTCTCAAACTTATATGTTAATATCCTCCACAAAATATTGGCGATCCAAATCCAACCATATATAAATAGAATTTTACACCTTGACTAAATGAGATTTATTCCACGTATGCAAGGCTGCTTCACTACTTGAAAATAAATCAGTGTAATCTACCATGTTAATGTGCTATGGAATAAAAATTATATGAATTTATCAGTTAATGTAAAAAAAGCTTTTGGTAGAATCTTGTACCCATTCATGAGAAAAATTCTCAGCAAAGTAGGAATAGAGTGATGGTACTGTGTCAACTTGGTATAAGGCATATATAAAAAGCAACAGCTGACCTTGTTTTTTATTGTGGAAGACTGAATGCCTTCCTCCTAAGATTGGGAATGAGGTAAGGCTCTCCCTTTTCATCCCTCCTGTTTAATAATGTGTTAAAAGTCATATCCAGTATAGTAGGCAAGAAAAGGAAATAAAAGACATAGAGATTAGAAAGGAAGAAATAAAGCTTTTCTTATTTGCAGATAATGTGTCATTGTGTAAATATTCCAAGATATCTAGAAAACATCCATTTGAACTAGTAAGTGAATTAAGCAAGGTTGTAATATATGAAGTCCACGCAGAATAATTAATCATCTTCTTATATACCAGCAATGAATAGTTGGAAACTAAAAGTAAAAACATTGGTACAATTTACAGTTGCTGTAGAATTAATGATTTGCCTATATATAAATTTAGCAAAATGTCTACAGGATCTGTATGTGAAAACTGTAAAACATTGATGTATGAAATCAAACAAGATCTAAATAAACAGAGAGACATATTGTGGTTCATGGATTAGAAGACTCAACTAAAATGTCAATTCTCAAATCTTCCTGTAGGTTTAATGAAATTCACATTAAAATTACAGCAGGAATTTTTTTATAGCAACAGACAATATGATTCTAAAATTTGTATTAAAAAGCAAAGGGACCAGAATACTTCATCAATTTTGAAGTTTTTTAGTACTATTTTAAATATTCTATAACTTCAGTGATCAAAACTGGTATTGGTGGTAGGATAGACACAGAGAGTCCAGAGCTATATCTTTATACGTATGGTTAGATGATTTTTGACTAAAGAGCAAAAGCAATTCACTGGAGAATGGATAGTTTTTCAACAAATGGTGTTTGAACACTTGGATAGGCACAGAGAAAAAAGTGAACCTCAGCCTAAACCTTACACCTTACACAAAGATTGACTTAAAAATGGATCATAGATCTAAATGGAAAAAAATTATAAAGCCTTTAGAAGAAGACATGGGCGAGTCAGGTGAAGATTTCTTAGATACAACACTAAACGAATAACCCAGAAAACTAACTATCAATACTTCGACCTCATTAAAATAAAAAAAATTTGACCTGCTAAGGATTCTGTTAAAAGGATGGAAGGACAAGCCATAGACTGGGAAGAAATTTTACATGTTGCCTATTCAACAAAGGACTTGTATACAGAAACTATTAAGAACTCTCTAAACTCAATAGTAGAAATACCAAAAATCTAAGTAAAGAATGGGCAAAGGGCTTGAGCAGACATTTCACTATAGAGTATATGTGGTTAGCAAATATGTACATAAAGACGAACAGCATCACCAGTTAGAAAATTATTAGGGAAATAGAGATAACTTCGATGTAGATAATATATAAATAGAAAAAATACTTTGGGGAAATGCAGATTAAATACATAACTACTAGAATGGCCAAAATACATAAGTGAAAAATGTGGTTTAAAAAAAATGTAACCAATAAAGAGCCTCTTGTCTTTTGGACCCCTGTGAGAATGAGAGGTGTTTGAGTTTTAGAGTTTTCTAGAAGAGATAAATTCAGTTTATAAGCAGGAAGCAGTTTTATATAATCATTTTGAGTAAATTGCCTAAAGAGTTATCAGTAGAGAAATCTAAAGCACTAAAGTTTCAGTAATCTGGTAAATTTTTACCATCATGCCTTCTATTTGTGATTTTGTTTTCTTTAAATTAGGCCTCCAAAATCATGTAAGCTTTGGCCCTACAAAAACCTGATTGTCATTCACATACAAGAAAGAGGATAAGGAGTAATGGAAAGCCACTGTGAATTCATTTGCTCATTGACTTGCCCAGGAAGACTGCTGCTATCTGTAACATTCTTGAAAATATAAACTTTATACCAATATATATTATTTATATAACAAGTTGTTTGTAAAAGGATGTGAAGTGACATAAATAATTGGTTTAATACAAGTGAAAACCTAGAGGCGAAATATTAGTGTTTAACTCTCTGCGGGGATGGGCTCTAGAGTCAGAAATCCTGGATTTGAATATGAGGTCCACCATTTAATACTTTCCACTTAACCTTTCTGTACCTCAAGTTTCTCATGTGTAAAATGGAAATAATAATAATGCCTATCTTGTAAGAGTTGTGAAAATTAGTTGGTGCATGTAAAGCATTTAGAACAGTAACTAGCACGTAATGTTAGCTGTCATTATTATTAGCTATTAATTGTGACTATTTCAAAAAGATACTGTACTCAAAATCCTAGCTTCATTTGGAAGTAAACTAAAATATTGTCTTTGTCTAAAGTATTCTTTTTGGAGGGGAGGGCATAGCTTAGTGATAGAGTGCATGTTTAGCATGCACAAGGTCCTGGGGTCAATCTCCAGTCCCTCCATTAAAAAAAAAAATTAAATTAAAATAAAAACCTGTAAAGTATTCTTTTTGTTGTTGTTTTATTTTAGATGTAGTGAAGAGACCTTGTAAAAAGTACCAAAGAACTTTTAAATATTAAGAGCTAAAAAGAAAAAGAGAGAAATTTGATGGAAAGTAACCATTGCTTCTTGAGTTTCTCTTCTTAACATTTCCCTCAATTTTTTTCTTAAATATGCCCCAAATATTGTTTATCACTATGTAAACTTCAGAACAATTTATTTCATATTATTCAAAATCTTATTTTAGGCTGCTGTATTTTGGGACTTTTCAAAAGTTGTTCCTGTTAATAACGGTTTTCGTTTTCTCTTTATAGGTCACCATTTGCTGCTGTCACAGACTATTCAGTTACAAGGAATAATGTCATACAGCTCTGCTTGGAATTAACAACAATCGTGCAACAGGTATTAGCTGACAAACTTTCTTTCTGTTAATTTATTAGCTATTTCATATTCTAACAATGAGAAGTACTCTCATTTACCAAGAGTTTATAAGATACTGTTTTGGGGATTTTTCTCATTCAAAGACAGATGGTTCTAAAGAAACCAAATATGAAATTATTCACTGGAAAAGTATTCATATAGCCCAGTAAAGAAGGGTTTTATTAAGCAGATAGATGTAAAAGTAACCTGAGCCTCTAGAGACATCATTATAATAAGTAAGTCTGTTAGTCTCACACTTTTAGTGGGGATGACTAAACTACATTGCCTTTCACAAAATTAAATTGCCCCATTTGGATAATAATTGAGACTTTGGTTGTAAGACACTATTAGTTTCTTATTAATACAACTATAGTTTAATTTATATAGGTGTACATACAGACAAATATACATAATAGCTTTAATTATCACTTTAATCATGTAAGTGATCTACTTACATGACCTGATGTGTTTTTTTTTTTACTTCGAGTATTATTTAAGCCTGGGACTACCAAATCAAATGCCTCCAGGGCTACAGCAGCTAATATAAATGTTTGAATCAAGCCTGGCATAAGGTACGGAGAAATGGTAGAGTAGTTAATTGAATAATATATATCCTGCATACGTTTGTTTAAATCTTATAGTAAATCATATCCGAGAGGTCTGAGGCCTATGGCCACCACTCTGTGTGAGACTCATGTCAACCTATTGCTATTGCTGCTACTTTTTCAGGATGCCATTATTTGTTAACCTGTCCAGTGATACAGAAACAGGGAAAGCTGAAGATAAAATATAATGATACGAAAGATTATTGGGGAAATTGATGATTTAATTTATTCTTCTACTCCTGTCCTTTATTACCAGGGATAATTAAGAGTTTCTTATATTGCCTGCATTTTCTCAAATAAGGAATTTTATTAATACAGATTTAAATGCTTCAGTATATTTTTAGTTGTACTGTATAGATTTTTATTTGCACCATTTCTCTGAAACTGTAGATTTTAAGAATTTTTTCCTTATAGAAATGAGAGTAACTTTGTGACTTGTAATTGTGGAATACATCAGACATTCATCAGGATTCATCAGGCAGTAAGAAAGTCAGCAACTTATTGCTGTTAGTCACAGACGTAGATAAAGATGGTGAACATTTTATGAGCTTTGAAATACTCTTAACAGTCTCACTACATGTCTTCGTATTTGATATCAGTAAATTTTATTTCTGAATTTCAAAGATCTCAACTAGATAATAGGAAAAAGAGTGGCATTTTAGGGCAAGGATCAGCAAACGTTTTCTGTGAAAGAGCAAACAGCAAGGAGGCTTTATGGAACAGGCTATATGGTGTTTGATCCAGCTACTCAACTCTGCTGTTATATTGCAAAAGCAGCCTCAGACAGTGTGTAAATGAAATGAATGGGCATGGCTCTGTGCCAATAAAACTTGTTTTACAAAAATAGGCAGCAGGATGAATTTGGACCTGGGCCATAGTTTGCTGACATGTTCTAGAGCAGTGCTAGTCCAGTGTGGTTCATGGACCATCAGCGTTATCATCACATGGAAACCTGTTAGAAATACAGATTCTTGGAATAAACCCCAAATGTACTCTGGGGAAGGCCCAGGAATCTGCATGTTTACTAGTTTTCCAGGTGATTCTGGTTCTCATACATTGATCTAGGGCACAGGGATAAAAGAGCAATAATATAGTCCATGGGTAATTTTCCTTATAGTTCTGTATTATCAGTGATATTTCTTCAAAAGTATATTTTTAAAGCAATTTTTAAAGCCATTAAACTTGACCAAAGATTTGAGATGTGGACAGCAGACTATTAGTTTCTTCCCTTCTACTAAGAGGAAAAGAAATTCTCTCTGCTTTAAGGGTCCCTATAGCACAGTATTTGGATGATAATCATTCATAGTGTATTGGATACAGTAACAATCTATATGCAGTTATAATAATACAGTAGTTATTACTGGCTACATGATAAGATCTGTGATGACTGTATTGTATTATTACTTAAGCTTTTCATTTATACATGAGACCCAAGACAATTGAAATACCATGGAATTAAATGGGAGAATTAAGAGTTTATTTTTCAACTTTTTATACATGAGAAACTCATGCTTACTATCAGTTCTATGAGAATGCAGTCCATCTGATGTCACCTTCCAAAATAACTTCATTTCCAAGCATAATTATGACAGAAAGTGGGTGTTTTTAATTTCTTGTATCACCTTTAAACATCTGGATCTGAATGGCTAGCTTAAAGTTAACTTTTGAGTAATTGGTCCACTCTTTGTTGGCTTATAAACCAACACTGCAATTCTAAATGGCGACTATAAGTTATCCTGAAAAATCTTGAAGAAGAATCAGGTGTATTCATTTTCATTTAATTCATACATATCTAATGTTTTCCCATATCAAAAGCAGATAAACAAAGTGATCTTTTTTTTTAAAGTTACCTTTCTTTTAACTTTTACCTATAGAGTGAAGTCAGAAATGGAGAATTGTCTATGTTTAGAACTCACAGGTTCTAAAGCATACCTTTGTCACGCTAACCTTCAGATGTTACATTAAGAATGGCTGAAATGATTTTCAGTGAACTAAAATTTCCTGTAGGGCATGTGCAGGGATGGAAGTGCAGTTTATGTAAGTTGTGATTAACCTACCCATTCTGCTATTTTAAGAACCTGCCATCTCAGAAACAAGTGATGCTGTTTTTGTTTCCAGAATATATGAACACCTGGTATAGACAACTACTTCATAGAAAACATATACCATTCTGATCTTGCCCTGAGAGGCTTGTTCATGCTCACGACAGGACTTTAATAGCTGCACTATTTGGCTCAACATTCTCTTTAGGAATCTTACTTCAAGGCATAATGGGTTTAAGTTTTGCTATTTACAGATCAGGAAATGCTAGGTAGAATAGAGAGAGAGTTGCTTTTACAGATTGAACTCTAAGTACATTCCATCTTGACCAAACACAGAATTACTGAAATTACTCCAAATAATTGTAATACCCCAAATATACTGAGGATGTAGAAGGACCTTCTGTACCCTCCACCTGCTGAGCACTCAGTTTTGAAGAGGGGTGCCGTGCCCTTCCTAGGACATTTTGTTCTAACATTACCCATTTCTGCTTTTTAACATTCAGTGTGGCTCATAACATTTGTCATAGTTCCTTCTATCTCACGTTTTCCCATCACATGTCCTGTTCCATGTGTCACCTTTGAGATGCTTCCTAACAGAAACTTCTGTACTTGGGTGTTCTTGGTTCTTGCCTTGCCTACCCCATCCTAGCGTGTACCTGACTTGATATCTTAATTCATCTACTTTAACCATGTCTTTTCTGTTGTACCTTAAAGGAAATATTAGATGTAAATTTCTCTTAATAAAATACATCTTCATGACATCTTAATTTAATCTGCTTGTAAGTACAGAATTGATTATTTTCAGACTAGTCATCCTAAAGTCCAGCTCCAGTTTTGTCACAGCAGTTTTCCTCTAATTTCCAAATTAATTACAAACTCCTCTCTTTGGAATTCAAAGGACTCCCAAGTATGGTCCTAACATAATTTCAGTTCTATCTTCCATTACTCCTGTGCATCTTAATTGTACTCTAGTTCATGTGGATAAGTTGGTGTTGGTAAAATAGATCTTGCAATTTCATCTTTTTATGTTGTGAGGCCTCCTCAGCACATGCCCCATATATCTTTTTATCTCTGCCTGTTAAAATTATGTTCCATCCCTTAAGGCCTCTAGGAAATGTCACCTCACTCATGAAACTTTTACTATTTCTCATAATTGTTTATACCTTCCCCCTAGTTTGACTATTTATTTAATGTAATTATTGATATACTTGAAGTTAAATTAAATATACTACCTTGCTATTTGTTATCTATGTGTCCAATCTGTTCTTTGTTTGTTTTTCTCTGTACTTTTCTATTAATTATTTTTTATGATTCCATTTTGTGCCCTTTGTTGACTTATCAGCTATAATTCTTTGTTGCATGGGCAAAGGTAGAAATCCCTTAAACTTACTTTACATGCATTTTACATCTTGTCTATGACAGTTATATTCTGCTGTGACTTCCATTAGATTGTTAACTCCTTGAAGACAAAAACAGTGTCATGCTCATTACTGACTTGTTAAAATAAATTGACTTGACTTGAGCCCCGTTTATCCCATGTGGTTAGCACATGCTTGTTTATTCTCTTCTGGAAAAATCTGGAATTAATGCTTGAATTGTTATTCATTTTAATTTTGTCTCTTGTGTAAAAGCTGTAATTCTTTTTCTGTTATTCATGTAAAGAACCCCAGAGATATCGAGAGATACCCATCACTTTACATCTCCGCTTATTCATTAATTAAAATAAGAGTATTGATCCTTATAACCATTTTCCAATGCTAGAATGAAAGTGAACAAAACTTTAGAAACACTATGCAAAAATATATGGTAACAAAACATATCTTTTAGAGGAAACTTAATTATATGCATGATATTAATGTTTGTAAATCATCTCTTAAATAATCTATTATTTTTCTCCTGTTATGTGATGTCATATCTTTGATACCAAGTGTTTCTGGGCTCTGTGGTTTGTTGCTATCTGTCTTCACAGTAGGAATGAGGATAAAATAATGAAATAAAATAGTTAAGTGTTTGCTTCTTGATGATGAAAATATGAGCGATTTTAGTTTATTTAGACTCTACTTTTCTGTATTTTCCAGATTTTCTAAAATGAGTTTGAGTTATCAGAAAAACAGAAAATTAATGCTATGTACATTGAAGAAACAGTACTTTAAGTTTGATAAAAAAGATCATAGCATAGATGAATGCTTACTATATTTTAAAATAAATTATGTAGTTTACAAGCAGTCAGTGTCCATCTAATGGTCTCATTCAGCCATTAAATACACACTCATCATTGCACTCACTTGGAATTTTATGCAGTATCTAAAGACAGAATTAAACTTTAGCTGCCAGTAAAAGAGGCCAATTTGAATAAGCAAAGTGTAGATTAAAAAAGAAATATCTAGGGCATGCATTTATTACCAGGCTTTCAGGAAATCTCATCTGAACAGTTATGATGATAGTTATGCTTTGAAATATGCCATACTTCAAATTATTTTTCACTCAACTTTAATTATTTTTATTCCCTTTGCAGCAAGATGAGATGATCAATATCTAAAAATAAACTGTCACAAATAGCTTTTTTTCCTCTTCTTAACACAAAGGGGTGGTCCTGTGAACTAAGTGGAAAGTGCTTCTTGATACTGGCTGCTTATATTTAAAGTAATGGTAGCATTAGAGGAGAAAGATAAATTTCTTTTAACAAGCTCTATTTGGAAGAATTTATTTAATCTACTGTGTCTGTTTTACTTATTTCCAATTATGACAGATTTAGACAGTTACAGTTGAAGTCTTTTAAAGAGATTCCTCCCCCCTCAACACCTCTTCCCCACATAAGATTGGCTACAATAACACATTTGAGAAAAAAGGTAAACTTGGTTTTAAAATCTTAAGTGGAAAGAATTCTCACAAAAAACTGAAGCTTCATTTAGTCTGCACCTAAATCAGAAAAATGAGACAGGTACCCATGCATTTCTTGTCAGCATTGAAATAATTGCCATGATACCTGCCCTAATGGGTATCACCTTAACCTAAAATTATTCTACTGTACCGTTTAAAATTTTTCCACTTCAAACCCCCAAAATGATTAATTAGATTGTCACTATTTAAGGAATGGGCCCAAAGTATTGGTTTACAAGGTGAAACTTTGGTGGAACAGTGAAGCAAGGGACAGAGGATAGGGACAATGAGTATAGGGAGACTTGAGGCTTAGCCCTGTAATTTCATGGGCATTTCACCTTGGACAAACTGTGTAATTGTTGTGCCATATATAAACAGAAATAATTCTATTACTGTGAGGACAAATTAGATGTATTAAATATGATTCACAAATGTGAAGTGAAAAACTAAAGAAGAGTAAAGTGAAGTGAAAAAATAAAGAAGAGTAATATTATAAAATGAATGAGAAATAAAACAATTTGATACAAGGAATTAGAATAACAACTTTGTTTTAAATAATAAATGTACATAGTTTTTTTTTCTCCATTTGGTATTAGTTTTCTTTAGCTGCGTAGAAAGTGATTTACATGCTGAGAGAAAATTTTCAACATGTGAAACATTTTAAACCAGATTTTGAAATGTTAAATACAGAGTGGAAATTTCCCTTTAAAATTCAAGTTCTGGCATTATACTTCTACCTGGAATGGTCCCCTCTAAATTGTATGTATTAGAATGTCTTTGTATTTTTTTGTGGGCTTGCTCACTTTTCATCCTTTTAAGATTAATTTTTCCCTGTCCTTGGATATCACTGATTTTCTGAATAGTGTTTGAAACATACTTCTTACCCTTACCATTCCCAGCTCAAAGTTAGAAAGAAAAGATCAACAGTCTTTCACCTAAGATTGTTATAAAATAACTTTTGAGAAGGAAAAATGCAAAGAAAAGAGAAATTCTAGAGACCTTTCTAAAAACATCAGTCTGTTTTAAGTATGTAATTATTACCTATTGCATAGTCAACACTTCCCTCCCCACCTCTGAAATTTGAAGAAATAGCATTTACATTCAAAAAATCTTAACTGAGAGAATCTTCACAAAGAACTAAATGTTCATTTAGATGTTGAAGGAGAGCTTTTATGGTCTTAACTTGAAATTCTTCCATTGATGTTGTATGCCATTAGTATAAAGATGTGTATGTAGCACATTCTATACTCGAATTATTTTCTTTTTTTTTAATATGAAAGTAATATAATCTGCTTTATAGAAAAAATTGGAGTAATGAAAAGAATAAAAAATATCACTTGTAATGAAAAAATTTAAAAAATCATTTACTCCTTCCACCCAAAGAAAACCCTTGTTATCATTTTGCATGTTTTATTTGCCATTTCACCTGTTTTTATGTACATATATTTGTTTTTGAATATAGTCTTTCATTTAGTATTGTGCCATAGTGTTTTTTAAAATTTTACCACATAGTTCAAATTGGGCCTTTTGTCCTTTAAAATAATAATACTCATTAATTTGAAAAATACAGAAAACTGTAAAGAAAAATAGTTACTGTCATCCCAACCTGAGCACAGAAATGACTGCCACTGCTTTAGTCTTTCCTGTAATAAATATCCTTAATTAATTTATTATTCTGACTCTCTGACAGTTCATTTGATTGATTTTATTCCATATTTACGTGTCAGATTTATTTTGTTTCATTTTAAATCTTTATTCAAGAAAATGGAAAAAAAGTCTTCAAAGGTCAATATTGAAAAAGTTTCTTTTTGATTGGCAACTTCCTCTAGATTGTGCGTGTGAGCTTTCTAATCATTTTTGTTACCTTTACATTAAAGACAAATCAGTAAAAGTAAACAATTTATGAGCTTTTTTTCTAAGTATGCATTTTAAAATAAAAATATAAGTGAACATATTGAGTGTCTAGCCCTTTTTTAGAAATATTTCTGATTGAATTTAATGTAATTTATATTAATTGAGTTGTTATTTACTCAAAATAAATATGCAAGAGAAAATAAGAACTTTATAGGACTTACTGAATTGGTATTTGTGGTTTAAATTGTTAGGACATGTATCTATAAATACTAAAAAATTAAAATAAAAAATTGCAGAATTTTGTAAAAACAAATGATCTAGAAGTGATTGTACTGTTTTATTAAGGACTTATGCAAGGAAATCTGGCAATAACTATTATATTTTACTTTATTGACAATAGTTGATATATTTTAATCTATTTCATTTTATCTATA